>NW_026294617.1:43871236-43948736 GCF_007827085.1 Peromyscus californicus insignis
GTGTGTGTGTACTTCCTGAAAAGTTTGCCATGAAGCCCCAGAACAAAAGTTCGATCCCTCAGCTGCAGTATGTCCAAACTGTCTGTCCCCAAGAGGTTCTGTGTGTCACAATGGTCCTTTAAGATGAGTCTGAGATAGTGTATTCCTAAATGACATATCAAGCAGTTTTCTTGTTTGGGATAGCTGTAAACTTTGCTGTGGCACCATATGCATGGGCCTTGATTTTTGTTTTTGACTGTATTGTCACATGCAACTGCATTTCATTCATCTGTATTTAGTACATTGTAAGACCATCTTATAATTGTTTTCAAGGTCTGGTGATTTTTTCGTACCTCTTAAAGACTTCGTTTTGACTGAACTCAGACTGAGAAGTAGACGCGCTCAGCTCAGACAGCCTAGGTCTCCTGCCATCTGTTTTTGGTGTTTTCCTTTGGCTTCTTTCATTCTCTACCAAACATTTAATATATTCTGCAGCCTCCTCCTTGGTTCTCCTATCATGTGTTTCTTCAGAGCAAGACACTGGCAATTGTGTCTCAGGACACATGGAGTAGTGAGATGCTGGATCTTAGGTTCTGTGGTCCTGGGTTTATCGCCTTCTTTGTTTAAGGGCTTTCTTAAGGATCACATGTTGGCAGACAACATCTTCTTTAGAGAGACTGAAAAGCTTCTGGATCCTGCTAGCTCTTTGGGGTCCCAACTGCCAGGCACAGTAGTATCTGTCAGTCCAGGAAGCTCTCTCTCTTCTTTGGGCTTTTTTTGTGTTTTTTTGTGTTGTTGTTTTGTTCTGTTTTTTTTACAATAACCAACTTGAGAAAGCTCAGGTTGGAATCCACAAGGCATTTGTGAAGAGGCTTGCACTTCCTCTCTCCAGTTCTCCCTGGTCTGTAATAGCGGTTCACAGGGGTCACATATCAATTATTCTGCATATCAGATATTTACATTATGATTCATAACAGTAGAAAATTACAACTATGAAGTAGCTAAAAAATTAATGTTATGGTTGGGGGTCACCACAACATGAGGAACTGTATTAAAGGGTCGCAGCATCAGGAAGGTTGAGGACCCCTGGTCTATAACAAGAATGCCCCACACTCATCAGCAGGCACACTCTGCCATGAGTCAAGACATCTTGCTTCACGAGAAAACCTTGTTTGTCCTTCCCACCACAAATTCAGACCACATAACTCCTCCCCTCTTCTCCCAGAGCATCTGCAGCTCCTTCCGTGGCCACATGCTTCTCCCAGAAAGTACAAAGCATGCATTCATCCTCCACTTCAGTGAGTTTCTGACAGCGGGTGGTTCTGAAGGGGTCATTCAGCTTCATCCTGACACTGCCAACCACCTAGGAGGGTACATGAAAAAAAGCATCTTATAATTTTAAAATTCATTTTATGAGTACCAGATACTTATGCTATTTCTTTTATTGCGATAAAAGTGAAGTTATAAATGGAGAGTCTATTTTATTAGGGCATGTAACAGAGGTAAATTTCCTAAAGTATAGTCTATGAGACTATTCAGTAGTATTAGATAGTACTAAGTCGTTTTCCAAAGTGATATGCCATTTAGAATTCTCAGAACTATTTTAGAGTTTGTGTCCCTGGCTCAGAGGATGGTTTCGTGGCTTTAGATGCCTGCTACCAAGCCTGATGACCTGAGCTCAGTCCTTGTAACCCACATATTGGAAGGAGAGAACTGACTCAGTTGTCCTCTGATCCCCACATGTGCATTGTGGCATGTGTGTGCTCACTCAGATACACACACAAAATAAGTAAATGTAACGTAATGATGGAAGAAGAGTTGTGCATCTGAACATTGCTATTACCTAGTCGATGTAATGCGTGCCAAATATCACCCCCAAAGTCATTTTAATTTCCACTTTCATCACAGAAAATGTTGAACGTGTCTTCATATATGTTTGCTGTTTGAAATTTCTGTGGAATTCTCTTGTACAGCCTCTGTCTTTCCTATCAAGTTACTTGTCTTTTGATGTTGCATATCGTTAGCTGTTCTAGATTCTAATCCCTCATTGCTTTCAGTTGTACCAATTATCTCTTCCTTTCAAAGTCTGTTATTTGTGTTTTCAGTTTCTTGAGAGTGTCTTTTAGGAAACAGTATTTTAAATGTTGATGTAGTCAAATGTATTGGTCTTTGGGTGGTTGGGACATTACATAACTTATTTAAGGCATCCTTCTCTACCCTGACATCATAAAACTTTTCCCTAAAAGTGGAAAACTTGGCCCAGCATGGGAGTGCACACCTTTGATTCCACCACTTGGGAGGCAAAGGTGTGAAGATCTCTGTGAGTTCAAGGCCAGTTTGGTCCATATAGCAAGTTCCAGACCATGCAGGGCTGCATAGTGAGACACTTTCTCAGAAAGAGGAAAAATGTATCAACTGGTTCTTCCCCTTCACATCCTCAGTCCTTGTGGAGCTGTTTTTAAGAATGTCGTGAGGCAGGAATCCAGCTTTAGTCTTCTGTGTCGTAAGCAATCATGCCGTTGATTGAAAGCTGAGCCATGCACTCTGACAACTGCGTTGCTACTTTAGCTTCTTAGTATCTTGATATCTGAAATAAAAAGCTCCGTTGTTATTATTGTAGTTTGGCTTTCTTTTGTGTCCTTTGCTCTTTAATGTGTATTTTAGAACCATCTTGTAAAGAAATAGCCTATTTGTATTTTTTACTGGAATTGCAATGAATCCATTGAGTTTCAACCCACTCCGTGTTGCCTTCAATTGCTAAAACACCACTGAAATCAGTCATGCCCAAATCACCAAAAACTAGATGTTGTCAAATCCGTTGGTTTTTCTCTTTGTTCTCTCACCTTATTGACCTGTTAACAGCATGCAACCTAGATGAGAATGCCCTCCTTCCATACTCAGCATGTGCTCTGGGCTGTGGAGCATCATGCTGTCCTGATTTCCCCCCTAACCTAGGAAGGGAACCCCTCAGTTTTTACAGGTGGCTGCTTCACCTCTAGCTGACCTCTGAGAGTTGGAGTGCCAAAGACCTGCTATTTACTTCTCTTCCCCATTTCACTCTCAGGGTTGTGGTTTTCTAGTCCATGGCTTCCAATATTACTGTGTATTACTGACCACTTAAACATAGAGATACATAGATTTAGATGTCCGGTGGTATCCCTGGTATACTTGACATTCCCAGCTGGACTTCAAGCTGACATAAAAAATTTAATGTACATTAAAAAAAAAAAAAAGTTCTACCCTAAATATGATTCTTTCTGTGGTGGTTTGAATGATAATGGTCCCCATAGGCTCATCTGTTTGAATGTTTGGTCCCTAGTTAGTGGAACTGTTTTAGGGAGGATTAGGAGGTATGATCTTCTTGGAGAAGATGTGTCATAGGAGGTAGCAGGCTTAAGGTTTCAATAACCCATGTCAGTCCCCATCTCTGCCTGCTGCTTGTGGGTTAGATATAAACTCTCCACTACTGCTCTAGCACCATGACTTCCTGCCTGTTGCCACGCTCCCTGCCATGATGGTCATGGATTTAGCCTGTGAAACTGTAAACAAGGCTCTGATTAAGTGCTTTCTTTCAGATGTTGCCTTGGTCATAGTGTCCCTTTACAGCAATAACTAAGACACTTTTCCAGACTAAATAAATAACACCATCGCGTATCTATGTTCTTAACTAAAAGAATGAATAAACATATCCGGGTGGTGGTGGTGCATGCCTTTAGTCCCAGCACTAGGGAGGTAGAGCCAGGCGGATCTCTGTGAGTTCGAGGCCAGCCTGGTCTACAAAGCAAGATCCAGGACAGGCACCAAAACAACACAGAGAAACCCTGTCTCGAAAGAAACCAAACCAAACCAAACAAAACAAAACACAAACACAAAAACAAAGAAAAAATAAACAACAACAAAACCAAACTAGAACCTAAGTCGTTCTCATCTGAATCCACTCATTCTCTGCACCTAACCCATTAACAGGTTGCAGATGCTACCTCCAAAATTTCTTTTAAATCCTTTTCTTTATGTCTGTTTCATCTACCATCACAACAACAGTTGAAATCCCATTTTCCTTTTGATTTGATAACAGAAACAGCCTCCTAATCAATGTCTCTGCATGTGTCTTGCCTCATTGTAATTCACTCTTCACTAGGTGATGAGCATGACCTCAGAGTTAGGGCAGAACCTGTGCTTTCTTGGCTTAACATCTTCCAAGGACCTCTCATTGTAATTAGAATACAATCCGAAGTCCACACAAGGCCTACTAGGCAGGCTCTTGCCTGCTTCCTGGGGCTTTTTCTCACTAAGTCCATTCCCAGCAGCCCCCTTTTGCTTCCTCAAACATGCCAAGCTCGTCCTTACTTGGAGCCCTTGTCTGTGCTGACCCTGATGCCCTTAGCTCACAGCGTGGTTTTTGTGTCCTTAATCTGCTATCGGCTCAAATAGAGAAGAGATCTTCCCTGACCTAAAGAGTGTCACCCACCATAAAACTTCTGAAAGTGTTCTTGCTTACTGATTTAGGTGTTTATTCTTGACTAGAAGTAAAGTCTTTGAAGGCTGGGGCCTTGTCTGTCCTGTTCATCCTTGTTCCTGCACCTACAATAGTGTGTCTGTCACCTAAGAGTCCCTTGAAAAATGTTTACTCAGTGGATAAAGTCCTCTCAGAAAGATATGTAGTATGATGAGGAAAGAAGCCAGATGGCTACAGCCTAATGATACCTTAAAGGCTTAAACTACAATTCAAAACTAGTCATGTGAATAGGCTTGACACAGAGAGCAATGAAGAAAAATGAAACTAATGTGCTGGGGTGTGAGCATTAGCGGCATTTCCTTCCATACATTGTTGTTCTGCTACTGCTGTAATAAGTCAAATCAAATAAAACCAACTCTGAGGTCATATGTTCTCAAAATGAAATAAAGCACAGTCAACTTGTGAAAACAGTTTATATTTATGATATTGAAAGAAGAAATGAAACTTACAAATGAAACTCCACATGGGTGTGTTCTTTTTCCCCTTTGATGACAATCCAATTCATGCAATCATCCAAATACTAAACTTACATTTATTTTATTATGTTCTTTTCATCTGGAGGTTGCTGAGGATTGAACCCAATGTCTTATGTACGCAGTTCACGCCTGCTCTTTATCTGCCCTTCCCCGCAGGCCCTAGATTTAAAAAGAATGATTCATCTCTGCCACCATCACTATGTAATTCATATATTGTGTTTCTGACCTGTTTTAGAGAATGAAAAGCCAAACATTTTCAGCATTTACGTGAATTTTCTCTTGGTTTTAAATACTATTTGTTTTAGCTGGCTGCATAAATAAAAACTAATTATAACAAATACAGTGCCCTGCATTACAAATAGAAAATATTTGAGTAGTTAACGAATGATAAATGTGTGAGATGCAGTAGCCTATGCAGCCTATCAAGTCCCACCAAATTCAAGTGCCCAGACAGGAATTCCACTGTGATAGTATTGACAGGCAAGGCCTTCCAGAGGTGACTGGGGCCTGGGGTGGATCACTCAGGAATGCTTTTAGTGTTCCAATAAGAAAAGCCCAGAGAGCTAACTAACACTCACAGAACTCAACCACCCTGATGCTCTGAACTCAGACTTGGCAGCATCTAGATTCTGAGAAATCATTTTTTTGGTCTTTTATTTGTTGTTTTTCTAGAGTACTTTTATTTAAGAAAATAAAAGCAACTGAACATGTGCCTCTATATCTTCTTTTTTATGAACAATGCAGTATATTGTTATTATTGCTTGGCCTCCGTTTCCTTCAATAATGTATGCCAGTAATATCTCATTTATAGATGATATTGTTTCATATAATTCCATCGCATGGACATATATTTATTTATAGATGTTAGACTTCATTGTTTATAAATAACACATGTAACCAAATTCCTATTGTTGAGTGAGATAGTTTCTGCTGTTACAAATTGGTATCTAATACAATGGGTAACCTCATACAAGCACCCCTTTATACGTATGCAAATGTATCTGATCCATACCTAAAGGTGAGAGATTACTGGGCCAAAGAGTAAATGTATAGGTAATGCCCTACTCTTGAATTCTCAGCCTTAACTCCTCAGTTACCTGCCAGCCTGAAATTTTGCCTTGGTCAGCCATGCCCTCGGATTGCAGGGCTACATGCTTTAATGCCTGCATGCAATCAGAGGCTGGATGGGCCCACAATGGCCATCTATAGAGTGGAGAGCTAGGAAACCCAGCAGCTACCTAGTTTAAGAGTCCTCGGGGTGAAAGGTGCCAATGACACAGCCCTAGTCCACAGAGCCCACAGCTGGAGGCATGGAAGCTCCCTGAAGACTCATTGCTGCAGCCAATATCCAAGTACTATGGGTGAAAATAACAGGGGAAAAAAACTGCAGCTGAGGTCAGTGGTGTTCCTAACCCTGGGGTCGGCTTGCACCAGCGCCCAGAGGTCAGGAGCCTCTAGCTGCACAAGATGAGGAAGACAGACAGGGCTTGATGCTGTACAGTACTCCCCCCCCCAACACCCCACACACCCCCATTCCACGACACAACAGAATGTGAACCTGGTCCCAGAAGTTTCAGGCTGTGATCACCAGGCTCCATTGCTTTAGACGTGAGGCAGAATACTATGGTGGCGGAAACATGGCAGAGAGTGGGCTATTAGCAGAGACAGCAATATTTGTTATTTATAAGCCATCCAAATGATAGTGTTCTGTAATAGTAACCCGAAATGACTAGGGCTTACTTGCTTTATTTTAATGTATGGCCTAACAAATTTGTATTATGATGTCCTTATGATGTGTCGGGCACTGTTCTGGGGACTTTAAAGCCTGACCTATTTCATTCAGTTCTCCTCAAAACTCTTGGATGAGGTGCTATCGTCCTATTTCTCTGATGACGAGACTCTTATACCTAGTGGGTAGTAGATTCTCAAAGCTCACACCACTAGTTTCCATACCAAAGCTGACGTTGAGATCCAGACAGTGCTAGCCACAGATGTTGGCTTTAACTGGATGTGATAGTAATTGGAAATTAAGTAAGTAAAAGTGTTTTCTATGCACGATTGAGATAATACTTGTGTCTGTTTCATATTTTCGATGGTACCTTGTTCTGAAATGCTGTAAGAGCTAGGACCATAACAGGTTTCTGAAGTATCTCTGAACACAGATGTTACTCTGAAGGATACTGTTAATATTCCTTTGCTCAGAGCGACTGAGGACCACTTGGCAACTTGTGTACTCCACAGCTCCAGAGAGCCCTGCCCATGCAGACTCAGTCAGAATGGCATCCCTGAGGCCGTTAGGATTTCTCCATCTGCAATGGACCTGCAGGTGGCCTAAAGGTTTGCTGGCTGTCTAAGAGCATGCCTTTCAACCAGATCCTTCTCTTGGTATAATAGCAGTCCTTTTTCAGTTATACATCCATCAGTGTTTAAAATTAAGAGGACATATTAAAACGCCACTCTGTATACTTTTGAATTGGTGTGTTACCTTTTCGGTTTTAGCCCCATAAAACGGGCTTAAATGTTTAGGTATCTATACACAGTGGAGTTGCTTTTTTTATTTTATTTTATTTCTATGTGGGATATTATGGTTTTAAATGACTTCCCAGGGGCTTTGGGATAAGTATCTGGCAACAAAAGGCAAATGACAATATGGGAAGAAATCTAACCCAAGATTTATTCCTTCATCTGTTTGCCTTTAGATAGTTGTGATATCATTCAATTAGACTATTTTGTGTGTTCCAGTGTCCATGTGCGTGTGTGTTATGTTGTATCTGTGAGTGTGGAGGCTCAGGCCATACACCTTATTTTGAGGCAGGATCTCCCATTGGCCTGGGGCTCTTCAGCCCTGGGGTTACAAGCACACACTACCATACCTGGCCTTTTTTTTTTTTTTTTTTTTTTCTCATTTGAGAACAAATTCAGGTTCTCATGCTTTCAAAACAAGCATGTTAGTGACTGAGCAGTTTCCCTGGCCCTATTACATCTTAATGCAGTCAAATGCTACTCAATTGATCTGGTCCTTGTAGACAACTAAATTTGACCCTAAAAGGTAGGCGCTGTCATTTCCAGAAAGGACAGGGCTAGATGAGCCATGTGTACAAGGGACCTACAGAGCCGTCTGGCTTACCCTTTCTTCAGATCACTGAAGCCTTGGGTCAAGAGGGTTGGTAGGTAAACACAGCTGGCTGGTGAGAAGAATGAGATGGAACGTACGATAATTTCCCCTGTGATATCTCACTGTACCCTTACCTCTGTAGAAAACCCAAACTCTATTTCGTGAGGGTACTCCTATTCTTCTGTTCCAGTTTTGTGATTTTTCTTTGGACAACATTTACTGACAACCAGTAGAGTTCTTTGAGCAGGAATTCTGTCTCTTCCATCTTTAGACAAAGAATTTTTTTATAGAATAAAAACCACTGATTGGTAATACTGGTCATCACCTACAAGTCTGAGCTCTATCACTACTGACTCATGTGTAATGACTGGTCAGTTCTCTTCCATGTACTTCTTTCAATGTGAACTGAGAGACTGGAGTATATGGTCCACTATGTACTTTGCAGCACTTGTAGTCATCCTTCCGGGAAGCACCATTGTGATGCCAAATTATCTTATCCTTAAGCACTTTTGGAGCACATAACAATCTTTTCGGTCCTTGATAAATGAGGTAATGTGTTCAGTGGCTTAGTCAGGTTTGCAGCCTTGTTTTTCACAGGCTGCTCTTAGGACTGGGTATTCTGGTGCTCTCATGTTCTGTTTTCTGTTTCTAAATCACTGCTGAATATACCGTATGCTGACCTGTCATTCTGTTCTGGTTAGTCTAGATTTACTTTTTGTTTTGGATTTTTGAACAAGGAGACATAATTGCTGAGAAGGAAAAGCTCCCAGGTGGACTTTTCAGAGTTTCAGGGCCCTGTCAAGAGTTACACACTTATGGCCATGGTTAAGCCAGGAATTAGTGCCTGACTCAAAGGTCCCATGAACAATCACAAGGGATCTGGCTTAGGCACTTAGCCCCAGACAGATGCTCACACCTGGGGAGTGAACAGCAGGCTGCAATGCATCATCTTTCTTGGAGCTTTTGAATAGACTCACACACACAAATGGGCTGCAGGCAGAGAGCCGCAGAGCCAGAGGCATACTGTGCAAAAACTTCAAACAAAAGCAACGCTGCCATGAATCGGGGGAAAGTTGGAAAACAAACGGAGTTGGAGAGCGGCTGAGTCACAATAATAACAGTGGATTCACTGGAGCAAGGTTAAATAAACAAACCTGAGGTGGCGGCCAGATGACCAGACAAGCGACGCTCCCGTCATCCTGGCTTTAGAAGGTGTTACAGCACACTGCAAATTCTAGCTCTCTATGAAACTGAACTGGCCACAGACTGCTTCTTGTAGCCCCATAACTTCTCACAGCTCTTTTGAAAAATTTCCATCCCCTGCACTAACCTGGTTATGTGCCTGTGCCTTGCCGACTGAAAGAGTCAAAAGAACGTGGCATCTTGATTGAATGCACAGTACCAGGCCTGAATGTTGCAATGTAGTCAGGACTCTGCACTCAGTCTATTTTGCTGAGTGAAGAGGTAGGGTTCGGCCTTACTTTGGGGGAATGGTTGAGTCTGTGTTAGACCCGTGAGAGAGTAGTTTCTTATCTAGATGAAGTTGAGGCCAACGTTCTCTGAAAACTTGCAGGCTGGAGCTGAGAGAGGCCTCGAATGGCAACACATGCAGTCATTTAACCCAAGCCACGTCTTCTTCTGCTGGTTCTGGCAGCAGATTCAGTTTTTCCACGACCTCATGGGTCCCAGATAAAGGAACTGGTGGGCTGATAGAGAAAGGAGTTTGGAGAAATGGAGGAGGAGGAGGCCACTAACCAAAGACCACTGCCGCTAATTACAAGGAGATGCTCTCCTTACAAGAAAGCCCATAGAGGCGAGATGCATGCAGACGTCCCCATTTGAAAGCGAAAGGACATTCTGTTTAAATCCAGTCCCGTGTGTCTAATGTGATAGAAACTGACTTTTATCAATAGGCATGAAGAGCAATCATTAGCCTTTGAATTCTGTGATTTTTCTGAAGCATCGTATTCTATACCCCAGTGCTCTCATGAGGGGAGCTGTTTTGTTTATGCGTTTGAGCCTTTTCAACACGCTCTAAATTGAAACAGAGAATCTATTCTTTTTTTTTTTCTCCTGCTGCTGCTAGTGTAAAATCGAATAAGCAACAGCACGCCGCAGGAAGTCAGTCTAGCCACAGCGAATCTGTACTTGTGTTTGAGAGGATGGAGAGAATGAATGTTTGCCCTGTGGCATCAATTTCCTGTCTAATGTTCTTCAAGAGGCATTTGGAAAATGCCCAGCCACACAGATGTACATAAATACCATACATAACTGGTTTCTGTCCGTGGAAAGAGGAGCCTGTAAAATTATGACAAAGCTGGCCTACCAATGCCTGCCGGCAGCTGATGAATCACTTCACCTTTAACTGGATGACTTAGAGGTGCGTTATTCCAGAGTTTGACGCTGGAAGGACAAACTGGGAGACCAGTGTGGCGTTTGGCCTCTTTGCTCATTTTATTCACTTAAGGCTACTTTTATTCAAAAAAGTTTCCATGCCCCTTCCTCCTGGAGATTGCCAGAAACAGCATCCCCCAACAGAAACCAATCTCTACTATTTATAAATCCAAGTGTTTGTTTTCAAACCACAGAAAACGTGTGTACATATCGCAAAGTATCTCTTCAAGAATGGGCAGATGTGTTCCCAGTTGGTCAAGTCTTATTACGTCAGACTTTTCAAACATCACCACTGCCCACCTTGTTTAAAAGGTGAAGGCTTGACTGAAGAACCAGACCCCTGCTTTTGTTTCGACCTGTAGAACTGGGACAGAGTTTAAGAACATGACACACATACACGGAAATTCAGATGTAACGGGTCTGCCTTCTAATTTAGCTTTGCTGTTTTCTCTTTCAAGGCTCCGGCTCTAACCCTTATGCAAAATCTATGCAGACTAGGTAAGAGCTCTAACAACTCAAGCTCACCTACCTCCTAATAAAAGGCAGGAGAAGAAATAATATCTGCGACCTATTATCGACCATGTATGAGGAGCCTTCTGCATTTGTTCATATCTCCTTGCTTCATAGACGAGGAAATCTGAACTTAGAGGATATAAAAAGTGGCTCAGGGTCACCACTTACTTGTCAATTGAATTCAGGCCCAGGTCTGTCTGGTCCTAAAGCCTGTAGTCTTTTTTCTCAAACTTAGAAATTGTTCATCTAGGCTCCACGGAAGATCTCAGAAGATGGTCAGAGGTCCACATTTTCTTCTTTTCTTTTCTGACCGGTCTCAGGTAGCCCAGGCTGGCTTCGAACTTGCTATGCAGAAAGTTATCTTGAACTTCTAATCCTCCTGCTTCCACTTCTGGAGTGCTGGTATGATAGGTTTTGCACTGCCGCATCCTGTTTAATGTGGCGCTGAAGCTTAGTGTTCACTAGGCAAGCACCCTATCAACTGAGCTGTCTCCAGATCCCCACGGGCCTTAAATTAATGTAAACCTGCCATTTTGTGTGTATATATGCTGGGAAGAGGGACTGAAACTGCTCAGATCTGTCGGCTGTATCCCTCGAGCCTAGCAGACTTGTATTTTATTTCCACCCCCCTGTCGCTGGCCACACGTTTCCCCTGCCTGCCTCTGGTAATCACCTCTCTACTCTATTCCAAAGGATTCAGCTTCTTAAGATTCCATATCTGAAGTGAGATCATACTGAACCCTCCTCTCTCTGCCTGGTTGATTTCGCTTGACATAATCCCTTCCAAGTTTACCCATGCTGTTCCAAATAATGCAATTTCCTGTTTGTTTTTAACAGCAGAATAGTATTCCATTGTGTATGCACACCGCAGTCAAAACCGGATTGATTCCTTTTGTGTGTCTGGGCTGCTGTGAACAAAGCTACCAAAAGGGAGCACCGCCCTCTTCAGCACGCTGATTTCAGGTCCTCGGAGGAGGCGCCCAGTGCCGGGAGGGATCTCGGGGCTGTGTGGTTGCTCTAATTCCAGCATTTGAGAAAGCTTTGCGGTGTTTTCCAGAATGCCCGTGCTCATCTGCAACATGACCAGGGTGCTCGAGGTTCCCCTTTTGCTACGGCCTTGTCGACGGGTGCTGTCTTTCATCCTGAGTCTAACAGGTGTGAGGTGCCAGCTCTTCATGGCTCTGATTTGCATTTCTCTGAAAATTGCTGATATTGGGCCATTTTCATGTGGTTTTCTTTTTTTCCCCCTCATTTGTACATGTTCTTTTGAGAGATGTCTATTCAAGCCCTATGGCCCACTTGCCAGTAAGGTTATTTTTCTCATTACTGAGTGGTTTGACTATAACCCCTTCTCTGATGGATGATTGCAAGTATTTCTTACTGTTTGTAGTGTCTTTCTTCCCTGGACTGTCCCTTTGTGGAGCAGGTGCTCTTTAGATTGATGTAATCTCCTTGTCTGGGTATTAAAATCCTTATTTATTTACTTATTAGTGTATCATTTCATTTTCTTATCAGTTTGTTATTCATAGATATAAAAACAAATACAGGTCCCTAAAAATTAATCTGAAGACCAATAAACAGCAAAAAAAAAAATGCTAATATGTGGCTTGGTGGGACATGAAACTTGCCTCAAAAAATGAAAAAACAAAACAGAAAAATTAAGCTACAGGTGCAAATGAATGGTCAATAAATCTCATACCAGAGAAGACTGAGACAGGAGACAATACTCCCAAGTGCTAGGCCAACCTGGGCTACAGAGATCCTGTACTGGGGGGCGGGGGGAGGAAAAAAATCACATTAAAGGTGGTGATGGCACACACCTTTAATTCCAGCACTCAGGAGGCAGAGGCAGGCAAACCTCTGAATTAGAGGCCAGCCTGGGCTACAGAGCAAATTCCAAGAGAGCCAGAAAAAAACCAGACAAAGCAGCACAAGGCTATGAGTCTGTAATCAGCCCTCTGGAGGTTGAGGCAGGAGGATCAAGAGGAGCTGAAGTTCATTCTCAACTATATATTGAGTTGATAGATAGCCTGGGCTACAGGTGACCTCACAAAGAAGAACTTTAAAAAACAATAAAAGAAAAGAAATACTACACTTGCCCACTTCCAACTGCCAGCTGAACAGAGAAAGAAATCACTGAGTCAGCCCCCTGAGATGCGGCCCTGAGGGGTCAACAGGACTCCCTTCCTATGGATTCAGAAATCCTCAAGGCCTGGTTTGATGTCTTCCATGCCATCTTAACCCATGCCATCTCTATCTTGGTATCCAGATGTTGAAGCAAAGACTGAATCTCTGGAAAGCTTCCAATCTTGTAGGGAAGTCGGCCTAACTAGGAGAGACCAGGGAGCTCCATCCGCAGATCTGGTTGGCCCTACTGGACCCAGTGCTCAGAGTTCCAGAATCAATGCTCATGGCTCATAGAGGACTCTGTGGTGTTGATGAGCAGGAGCCTCCAGCACTGGGAATGCCGGCAGCGGGCCATGTAGTGAGCTTGGACATGCTGCTGCTGAATAGGGTGAAAAAGCTGAGGTGGGCACCTAGAGGTCACTGTTGCTGTTAGAGCATGCACCTGATGAACCACACCACAACGTGCTCCTTTTTCAGGATGAGTCTAGCAGCCAACACCTTTTGAGTCTCCAAATCACAGAAGCCGAGTTTTTTGTCCTGACTGCTTATTTCCAAATACCTGGCAGCTGCTTCCCAAATTATCACATGGAGGCTTATATTAATTATAAAATGCTTGGCCAATGGCTCAGGCTTATTACTAACTAGCTCTTACATTTAAGTTAATCCGTTTCTATTAATCTATGTATTGCCATGTAGCTTTATCGGTCTTCTGGCATCTTGCTTTTCGGGCAGCTGACTCGAGTCTCCCTCAACTCCACCCTTCTTCATTTGAGTCCTCAGTTTGATTGAACCACCTAACCTTATCCTGCCTCACCATAGGCCAAATAGTTTTATTATTAACCAATGAGAGCAACACATATTCACAGCATACAGAAGGATCATCCCACAGCATTTCCCCCTTTCTGTCTAAATCAAAAAGGAATGCTTTGACTTGAACATAGTAAAATTACATTTAACAAAACAGTTATCAAGCAAGAATTACAGTTACAATATCCAATCTGTTTTGACAAAATGGGAGAAAACATTCCATTATCCATCCTCTCTTGGTGAGTCCAAAGTTTTACATCTAATTTTACCCTTTCATCATAACTAAGAAAAATTATAACTATGACTATCTAGTCTTCAGTTCCATCAAAGACTCCAGAAGGATGTTACCTAATGACAGAGACATCTCAGCTCATGTTCCTCATTCCAAAAGCCCACGCCTTTCTCTGACCTGCCTTATCTTTGGGTCATATCCACTCTCAATGAAAACTCCATCTCTCTGACCCAAAATGCTCCTGTCTATTGGTTAGTTGACCAGTGACAAGATTTCCATAACACACCTTGAAATATTTCTCTAGCTCCCGGTGTCACCCCCTACTGTATTCCTGGTCGCAGGGACCCAAGGATCTTCCATCTTGGGTGAAGCTTCCATCTGGTCAAGATTTGGTTCTTGTTTATAGGCTGTTGTGAGAAGCCCTACACTAGTGCTGGAAACAGAACTTGGGTCCTCTGGAAGAGCAGCAAGTGTTCTTAACTGCTCAGTTGTCTGCCAGCCCTGTGTCTATTTTTTGTTTTCATTATTCTCTTGGAGTCCCAGCCAAGAAATCGTTACTCCAAACAAAGTTATACAGCTTTCTCTCCTTTTTTAGTAGGGTGGGATAGGGGGAACTGTTGAGACAGGGTCTCTCTATGTGTCCTCAGATGGGCCCTCATTTGGGATCCTCCTGCATCAGCTTTCCAAATATTGGGATTAAAGGCTTATGTCCTATGCCCAGCATCACTATTTTCAGGTGTAAAGTTTTATTGTTTCAGTCCAGTGTAGTGGCACACACCTTTAATGTAGCTAGAGTTTTCCTGCCTGGCCCACAATCAGGACAAATCTCTCTCACCTGCCAGTCCCACTGCCGCTCAGACCCAAACAAGTAAACACAGAAACTTATATTGTTTACAAACTGTATGGCCGTGCCAGGCTTCTTGCTAACTGTTCTTATATCTTAAACTAATCCATTTCTATAAATCTGTACCTTGCCATGTGGCTCATGGCTTACCGGCATCTTCACATGCTGCTTGTCATGATGGTGGCTGGCAGTGTCTCTCTGACTCAGCCTTCCACTTCCCAGAATTCTCTTCTCTGCTTGTCCCGCCTATCCTTCCTGCCTGGCTACTGGCCAATCAGTGTTTTATTTACTAACCAATCAGAGCAACATATTTGACATACAGAATGTCCCACAGCACTTCCCCTTTTCTTTTTTTTCAAAAAGGAAGGTTTTACATATAATTTGGGAATTTGGGCGTAGCTTCTCTTACTACTTCCTGCTGGAGAGGGGTGCTGTATCTTATGGGGACACAAAGAAAATTTTAGAATTATGGAATAGTCCATGAGGCTGTATTTTCTGAGCCAGTTGCCTTCAGACCATTTTGGATGTTGGGTCATCTGGGCCATGGTGTCATCAGAGACCTTTCAGGGGGTCTTGGCTGGTCAAACCTGATGTATCTTAATCTGGAACAAATCCATAGCCTTTGGCTTTCTGTGGGAACAAAAGCAGAATCTCCTTTCCAAAGCAACACATCCTTACATCCAAATTTTGAAGTCAAGGTATCTTTAAAATATACATATTGGTTTAACTCAACATCTTTTACGACCAAATGTTTCTGCAGTTAAAAATCCCAAAGACAACACAATCCAGATTCTCTGTGTAATATTCATCTTTACGTGGCTTATTTTTTATGTTAATTTTACTGTCTCTTTAAAGACTTTATTTTTTAAAAACTATGTATTTGTTTATATAACCATATATATCAACTTTTTGTCTCTTTCAAGCCTACATATATTTTACACACATTGTAAACTATTACATCTGAATCTGTCTTATTGTGAATCTATTGCTTTAAACTGCAGCCTTCTAAGCCTGAAACGGCGCTGTGGCTGCTGGCCCAGCACTCAGGAGGCAGAGGCAGGTTGATCTCTGTGAGTTCTAGGCCAGCAAGGGCTACCCAGTAAACCCAAGTCTCAAAAAAAAAAAAAAAAAAAAAAAACAACTTTCATAGTGTCAGGTTTCCTAGTCTTGAATACAGTACACACATGATAAACCTCTATCCAATGAACAATACAAATTCATGATACAGAGAAGTTAAAGAACCATTTTTTTTTCTTTTTCAGTTTCTCAAGACAAGGTTTTTCTGTGTAACAGCACTGGCTTTCCTGGAACTTGCTTTGTAGACCAGGCTGGCTTTGAACTCACAGAGATCCACCTGCCTCTATCTCCCCAGCTCTGGGACTAAGGGTGTGTGCCATCACCATCTAGAATCATTGCTTTTATAGTGTGGCTCTGTGTTGCTATGTCTTACCCTATTATCTATGTTGTAGGTTAGCAGACAGAGTTCCAGCAGAACTGGCTTTCCTCTGGATTCAGTCATTCTTTGGAAAGAAGAGTTTAAAATGCACAAGTCTTGATAGAACATTTGAAATAATTTGATATTGTCATGAAAATATTAAATAACTTTTAATATTACCCAAAGATGGTTTTTCTTCAGCAAACCACACTCCTTGTGCAAAGGAATGCAAACTATTTAGACTAGCACTATAGAAGAGAAACATAATGTCAACTACAAATTCAAGCCGTGTTTGTGATTGTAAGCATTCAGACAGCCCCATTGTGAAAAGATAAAAGATATAGGTAAAGCTAATTTTAATGTATTTTATTTAATTCATTACATCCAAAATATTACCATTCCAGCTCACAAACAACCATCAGAGATTATTGAGTTGTTTTGGGGGTTGAGTTTTCATATGACATTTTGGACATATGATGTGTATTTTTAGGGTTAAGGACACAGCTCATTGTTAGAGTGCTTACATGCATTGGGCCCTGCATTTGATTCCCAATACTGGAAAAAGAAAATCCTACGGATGTTTATTTTACACTCAGTGCAGAAGCCCCCTTTCTTCATGCTCAATAGGCACTATGGCTTGTGGCCGCCATACTAGATGGTGCACTCGGAGATTCAAGAGGTTGGAAGATGTGGGCAAAGTTAATCTAGCCTGGAGGAAAAGAGGAGGGGAATGCAGCAGGTTTGGGCATGCCGGAAATGCTTTGATGATCCAGGGAACGGTGATGTTATAACAGGACACCAGCTCATATTGCCAAAATTGCAGCTGTGCAGGTCATTATTAAGAGGTTCCCCCTTCCTGCCTCCCCCACTAAAAACAGTACAATGAGCCCATTCCAGCAAGTGTCTTCTTATTCCTAGTCTTTTTTTGTTTTTTAAAGCAGACATGATACACTAAGGTGCACACATAGGGAAAGCTGTGATGTAGGGTGACTAAAGTTACGCCCAATAATTATAATCATCATGTTCTCTCATAACCACACCTAGAGCAAAGGATCTGGGAATTTTATGGTGCGGAACTGAAGCAGTCTCCGGCCCCTTGGGGAAGACACACAAAATAGAGGTCTCTGAGCTGCATTCCTCTGTTTCACAGACAGAGAAGGAGGCTGCCGAGACCCTGAGGGCAGAAAAGGCCAGAACAGACTGTGTTATAAAAGAGCTCAGGAAATACTGTTCTGCACCCTGCCCAGATTCACACATCATTCCGGGATGGCCCTCTGAGACACTCCGAGGGCTCTTCCACAGGGCTTGGTCCTACTTCTTGCACCAACCTGCCTTTCTGAAGTCTTAGAATCAAGAATACCTTAAAAAAAAAAAAAAACAAACCTTTAGTTGGGTGTGGTGTTGCATAGGTGTGATCCCGGTACTCAGGAGGTAGAGGCAGGAGAATCAGGAGTTCAAGTCCAGGCTGATACTACACAAGACCCCGTCTCAAAGCACCAAATCCCACCACCACCACCACCATAACAACATGCCTTTAACCACTGTCGGTGCAAATTTGTGATCCGTAAACGTGTACTGGTGAAGCCTTTTTTAGAACAACATTTCTTCTTCCCAAGCTTTTACTCAACAAAATGAGCTGAATGCTGTCTTCTCCCAGAAGACACTTATAATCTACTTGCAGACATGCAGCTGGCCAGCTCCAGTGCCACACACAGAATTCCCCAAACTGAAGCATTGTCTGAATCCATAAGTTAGAAGCAGCTGTTTGAGACCCAATGCTAACTGTTAAATGTGATAAGTTAAAACCCGAGACCTCCTGGTCGATGTTTTAAACATTAGAGGGAACCCCCCTCCCAAACATATAAAGACCTCTACCACCTGATGAAAACAGAGATGCTGTGTGTTTGAGAATCTCATAGTATACTAATAAATCATAAATCATTGATAACATGAACTCTCATTGTCAAGAGATTAGAATAAAACTCTACATACTCAGGGACTTCTATGCTGTACTCAACACTAAAGTTACAATCACTGTCACCACGGCCATCACATGCATGGCTGCTACCTCATCACCAGTATGCCTTGCTGCCACAAATCTGCTGTTGGGAAAAGAGCCCAAGAGAATAAAGATTTCTGGGGCATTTCCTTTGCACACAGGTTTCTGTCTTCCCAGCAAGTCATAGAGTCCTGGGGTGGTATAAATTGGAAAGTACAGCATTTGTAAACCAATCCACAATTCAAACACTGTCTTGCTCTTTTTAAATGATGCAGCATTGCTTGCTGAGCTAGACTAGAAGAATCTAAGAAAGCAATTAACTTAGGAGGGTGAAAAATGCGAGTCAAAGACGGCTATAACTGAAAACCCACAGGGAGTGACTCGATAAAGATGCTCAGGACTTAATTCATAACAGAGAGCATCAGAGCGTGGAGGAGTGATGGGATGACTCATGTTCCCTGCCCAGGGTACAACCTCAAAATAGTGAGGCCGTTCCTACAGGCAAATGGGAGCTGCAATCACCAGCTAGGGATGATCTTCCATTTGGTGCTTATCAGAGCCTAATACTGCTGCTTTTTGCGGTAGTTGGACACTGCTCCTGGCCAGTTTACAAACAGAAGTCGATGAGGAGGAGCACTCATCAATGTGTGTGATCTGGAGCAAGTTTTCTAATTCTCTGAGCCTGTTTGTGCAAAACAGAGATGGTGCAGGTTAAGTTAGAAGCACATAATCTGTTAGGTGAGATCTTCAGTCTACGTGAGGAATGCAGATGACAATGAGCCCCTTATTTCCCAATAGAATAGAGATGCAATAGGTTACGTCTTTATCCACCCCTCTCTATTCCCCTAGCAAATACCTGCAGTTCATTTCTCCAATTTATGAATGCAGATACCAAGGTTAAAAATCACACAGCCTGGAGAAAATTTTTCTAGTGTACAACCAGACTTCTTTACTGTGTAAACTGTGATTTGCAATAGCTTAACATTAATAGAACGTCAAAGTTGTTCAATTCAAAGTACAAGCACATAGGAAAACTCACATATCTGGAGGAACTGGGCCACTTCAGGGCAATGTAGTTGTATGATTTTCAAGTATGTACAGTAACCAGAAAAATGAGTAACAAGAGCTGGCAGTTCAGGCCAGATTTAGTCAATAGATAAAAATGATTAGCATATCTAAGAAGTTCTGGTCTTGCCTACACATTGAATAGATGTTTTATAAATAAAAGAAACCTCCAGCATTGAAAAACAAATTATTTTCTCTGCTGAGTAAATGCTCCCTTTCAAACATTATTTGTTATTCATCTGCTTACTAAGCCATCTCCTTCAGAGTCAGTCCATGAATACACTCCAGTTTCGTCTCTGTTCAAATGATTTTTTTTAAAGGAGAGATTAAAACTGTCCAAATTAAAAGGTTTTATTGTAAAGGTTAAAGTTTATAACCAGCTTAATCTATTTATCTTTTTCATTCCTCAGCACATAATGTTTTGTATAACCATAAATTTCTAAATATTTTCCAAATTTTTGTTATCCAACTTGACACAAAAGATCTATTTTGGTATTTACTAAGAACCGTGTAGTGTCAGCCATGTCCTTTGTTACTATGCAGAGTTCTTGAGAAGTGCAGGCCTTTTAAAAAATATTTACACCATTTAGGAGTGCTCTTTAGAACAGAAAGGGGCAGGCAGCAAATAGTGTGTTCAGGCTCGAGGCTTTGACAAGCCTGGCGTGAAGTCTGCCATCAGTCACAGACCTGCAGCTCCTGTTTGCTCGGGTGGACCAGACATGCCTCATCTTGGGTGTGGAATCTTTTAGCAATTGCTGCTAATCCATGGAAAATATTTTAGTGTAATGTGTTCTCTTTTAAAGTTAATGAATTATTGCAAAAAAGAACAATGGGATTTATTCAATATGGTGGCCCCGAACCATGCCAAATATTTTGTGGTTTTCTGGGAACACAACAAGGTAGTTATTGGTATCGTAATAAATGAGGGGCTTAGCATTTCCCAGCTGCTGAGCACATGATCATTACTTGGGAGGACAAATAGCAGGATTTTCTGTCCCTGAAGTGTATTCTACTCTAGATCTGCCTGCATAACTGCAGTGGACAACTGGTGGGGGCTATAAAAAAAAAGCTATATTTTATTTTTCTTGCCCAAATGAAGCTCCATTTAGCGGATATCTGTCCAGAGTCAGACTTTCCACGGCATGCAAGTTCTGTCTCGGGACTTGAGCTCCATTTTGTCTTTCTTTATAGAAGCTAACTAAGCAGCAGACATAAAATTTTTATTGGGTAGTATTTGGTTTTTACTGCAAGTTTATGGATATAACTAGATTTAACGTTCAATAAACAAATTTTAATCACCTGCTTTATGCTCAGTAGAGAAAGAGCACCAGATTATGTTTTTCAAGAACTTTCAGTCTGAGTGAAAAGAAAAAATAATTTATTTATCCAGAATCATAGATAAGTAGAGCTGGAAAGAAGTACAGCATTCCTAGTCTTGAGACTCAATGTTTCACCCTGACAGAGTTAACATAAACAACCGTATAGACCAGTTGGATAACATGTCACGTGAGTGCCCATATCCTGTGCTAAGGGACAGCTGCATCATTTCTATGAAACTTCTGCCACACACAAAATGCAGGTCTTTTGTTGTGTAATGTTCTAGTCCCCCCACCCTGACAGAATTCCAATTTTCCCAAAATTGTCCAATTTTTCAAATATTGCTAGCTAATCGAGTCATACTAAGAACAAATGAAGTACATTGGTGGACACTGCCATTTTGCATTTTCCAGATGTGGAATACAGCCTGCCCCAAATCTGGATCTGTTACCCAGGACTTTGGTCTGTAACTTTTACCCTTTTCTCCACGAGAAAAAAAAAAAAACTACACGATTCGGAAATAAGAAGACTGCAGTCATAAAGCAACGCACAAAGAAGCAAAGAGTGCCAGGACAATGACAGGGCTCTGAGGAGGCCTCGTCAGACATTTGTGGACAGGGAGAATTCAAGGAGGCTTTGTAGACAGGCTTTGAGCAGCTCTTGAAGAGAGAGGCTGGAACAAATCCGAGAACTGGATCATCAAAGACAATGGGAAGCAGGGAAATAAAACAAAAGAAGCACAGGGCTAGGAATGTGCAAATAGATATGCAAAACAGCATAGAGCAGTGGCTCTCCACCTTCCTCACGCTGTGGTGAACCCCCCACCATAGAATTATTTCACTGCCACTTCATAACTGTAATTTTGTTACTGTTATACATCGTGTAAATATCCGATATACGACGCATGGGGGTCGCACACGACCCACAGGTTGAGAGCCACTGACTGACTTGGCTCAAACGGGAAGTAAAAATCATGTCATTGTGGAGCTGTCGAGGTGGCTCAGCAGGTAAAAGCAGGTGAGGGCCAGAGTTTACATGCCACACCACCACACCCAGTAGGGTTGGTGGCTCCTATCCCGGAGCTGATTGGCCAGCTAGACTAGCTTCATTGGTAGGCTCCTGGTTCAAGCAAGAGACCCTGCCTCAATGTATAAGGGAGAGCAATGGAGATACCTGATCTCCACAGACATTTGCACAGTACTTGCACACACATGTGTGCCTCCACCCAACCCACACACAAAGCAAATGAGAAAGGAAAAACAACAATTTTCTTTTGGTTGGGTATGATTGCATGAGCTTTTAATTCCAGTACTCAGGAGGCACATGCAAGCAGCTTTCTGTAAGTTCAAGACCAGCCTGGTCTTCATAGGGAGCTCTAGGCCAGCCAGAGCTATTAGGTGTGCCAGGCACTATTCTAGGCTACAGGTATACAGAAGCAAATAAGAAAGCCAATTTCCAGACTTGTATGGGTGATTTATACAGGTCTCCCTCCTCTCTCTCTCTCTCTCTCTCTCTCTCTCTCTCTCTCTCTCACACACACACACACACACACACACACACACACATACACACAGAGAGACAGAGACAGAGACACAGAAAGACACAGAGAGAGACACAGAGAGAGACAAACAGACAGAGACTGACAGATAGAGACAGACAGACAGAGACAGAGAGATAGAGACAGAGAGAGAGGGAGACGGAAAGGGAGAAAGGGATACCAACCAATCAGAAAATGGCATATAGTACCATGAATAGAATAAACCAGGAAGGGTGACAAGGCAGCTGTGGTAATGCAACATTAGGCGGGATGCTGAGAGAACTCATCTATGAGGAGAGGGCATTTACACTGAATCCCAGCTGATGAGCCAGACCTGGCCCTGTAATGAACTGAGCAACAAGCTTTCAAGGCAGCAGGAGAAAAGACTAGCCCAAGGGCCTTGGGTGAGAAGGAACAGCAGAACAAACATGGCTACAGCCCATTGATTGGCAGTGACCACAGTAGGATTGTGGTTACAAAGACAGGCAGATGCCTCTCAGGTCTTGGTAAGAATGAGGCTGACTCCAAGTGCGGAGCTTCCAGGCAGGAAGCAGAGTAATTTGCTATCTGACAAGGAAAGGAGGTAGATTATGAAGGTCTTGAATTGAAGCTGATGAAACACAGTTGATTTCTGATGACGGGGTAGCCTTCACGGGCAGAGGCATGATGAAAATGATAGATGATTGTCACTTCAGACTGAGTGCAGAATAGGTTGGGTTGAGCTCCGGGGAAGACTTCTTCCCACCATTCAGGAAAAATTCAACTGTTTTAATTTCCTTCTTTTTGTGTGTGTGAGTGAGTGTGTGTGTGTGTGTGTGTGTGTGTGTGTTATGTGTGGTGTGTAGTATGTGTGTGGGTGTGTAGTGGGTGAAGTTACTATTGCTTTTGTATAGCGTTCACTATGGACATTCACCTTGAAGGAAGTGGTATAGATAGGAATATAATCATCTCACTTGCCGCTCCATGGCACTGTCATGATTAACAGCAGAAAGGTGTTATCCAGACAGAACACACAGGTAGAAGGGCTACAACAGTGTATGGTGAGAAATAAGTGTTTCTGTGTTGTGTTATTTTGTGGGGTTGACGTTGGAACCCAGGGCTTCACACAGGCTAGGCAAGTGGTCTACCATTGTAGTTCTATCCCCACCCCAAGCAATTCTTTTGCTGTTTCTAATATGTTATATGATGTTTAAGACCGAGTTTCAGTGAAGAAGAAGGAAAAAACAAAAGCACAAAATACATGTTTAAAAAAAAGATGAAATCAAAAGATGGAAGCCATTGTACTGTAGCTTCAATGCTGTGACCGACGTGTACTAATCTTTCTGATTTAGTAGACATGTATTGGCTTTTTGAATGTTATGTTAAAGAACATGTCTATTGCTTCATTTTGATGTATTATCTAATTAACCTTTTATGGTTGGACCAATTTGTTTATAATATATGAGACAGCTTTATACCATAAGAACGTTTTCCACTGAGGCAGGCTAGACCCTCTGAAAGACACTGCAGTGTGATGGTTAATATTATCAACTTGACAGGGTCTAGAGTCATTTAGAAGACAAGCTTCTGTCTGTCAGGGGGTTTTGAGATTGGATTAGTCGAGGTGGGGAGACCCACCCTAAGTGTGGGCAGGACTATTCCAGGAGCTGGGGTCCTGGGCTGCCTAAAAGAGAAAGCAGCTGAGCACAGCATTCCTCTCTCTCTGCTTTCTGACTGCAGATGCCACGTGAGCAGCTGCTTCAAGATCCTGCCTCCGTAACGTCCCACCCAATGGACAGACAGTACCTTCCAACTGCAGGCCAAAGTAAATCTTCCTTCCTTAAACGGCATTTGCCAGGTGTCTAGTCACAGCAGCGAGAAGAGTAACTAACGCACATCGTGCAGGAAGTTCTCTCTCTGCAAGATCCTGGGATGCGTGAATTTCACTTCTACATTTTAGTTTTTGTTTTCTGGCTTTTTTGAGACAGGGTTTCTCTGTGTAGCCCTGGCTATCCTGGAACTCGATCTGTAGACCAGGCTGGTCTACAGATCTGCCTGCCTCTGCTTCCCAGTGCTTGAAGGCACTGAGATTAAAGGCAAAGGATTAAAGGTGTGAGCCACCATGGCCCATCTTTAGTTCCACATTTTACCTTACATAATCAATAGCCCAGGTAAAGTTTCAGTTGCCATGGTGTGTTTACTCTAAGTCTATGGACTACCAACTTCTCTGCTAGGCCTTCTCTACGACTTATGCAAATTACAGGTGCAGGTCAGGCTCAATGGCCAATCAGGTCACTTCCTTTAGAGACAGGGGTTGGTCACTACGCATCTGCCATTCGGCTCA
This sequence comes from Peromyscus californicus insignis, assembly GCF_007827085.1. Taxonomy (NCBI): domain Eukaryota; kingdom Metazoa; phylum Chordata; class Mammalia; order Rodentia; family Cricetidae; genus Peromyscus; species Peromyscus californicus. Next base: position 43,895,916 of record NW_026294617.1, read on the forward strand.
CACTCAGAGAGCTGAATGGACAGTTGTATCACCTTCTTGTCTCTTAGTCAACAGCCCCTGTGGTTATTTAAAAGCAGAGCCATCAAAACAACAAACTGACCAACAGTGGAACGAGGAAGCCGGGGGAAAAATGATGGTGCTGGAGGGGAACTGTCCATGCGGTTACAGAAGAGGACTGACGGTGGTCATAGGGACACTGCTGGTGCTTGGGAGACCGTGGGTGTGCAACCAGAGGAACTCCTCCACACAGAGAGGAAAGGATGGAGACGTCCCAGAGCAGGTGCCTCAGAGAAACGTGTCACGTTAGAGAAACCCTTGGAGATCATTCATGGCACTAGAAGTACAAAGGATAAAATGTTGGAAGTTCATTCAAACTTAGAAAGGCTGTGGCAAGCTTCTGAAGCATAGAGAAGATGCATAGTAAGCTGTAGGGTGAGAAAAGGGCAAAGCGCTCCCGAAACCACTCAGTGAGTTTTGTGTGAAGCAGCATGGACGGTCTCAGTATTACTGGTATTCAAAGTTAGAATGTATTAATGAGGTATTGGTTTTCAGCATTTTTTTTCATTTTCCTAAACCAACTCTAAGAGAGGTTTTAAGCTCTCTCTCTCTCTCTCTCTCTCTCTCTCTCTCTCTCTCTCTCTCTCTCTCACACACACACACACACACACACACACACACACACACACACACACCACATGTTAAAGGCCATAGGTAATCAACACCTACCAGTGATTAAGATCGCTTCCACAGCTCTGTTTTCATGTCATTTTTATGGTCCTGAACTCCTGTGCAAAGTGAGGCCTGCCTTGAATTAATTCTGTAGTGTAAATTAGCGCTTAAACACATCTTGTCCCCATTTCACATATCATGACTCCTCAGTTGGACTGTAAACTACTAATCTGCAGGAATCAGTCACCCCCTAACTACTTCTAGACTGCCACTCCACCTACCATAGTACTGAGTGTTTGGTAAGTGCTTAATTGATACTTTTTGATTACTAGTTACTATTATTTTGAATGATAGGGCATTAATAAAGTCATCATAACAAATGTTGTTCCTTTTAGACTAGAGGCTTTACTTGTTTTAATTTTCATGGTCAGGGCTGCAAAGCATGATACCTAGATTGTGTCCTTCTAGCTCAAGGCAACACTTCTGGAAGGATGGTATAAACAGTGGCCTGTGCACTTGCTTTGTATTTGTTCTGTGTTTATTCTCGGGAGCCTGATATCCATCACTATCACCCACAATAGTGACTGCCTCACCTAAGGCACATAATGCTTACCAAACCAATTTAACTGATCATTGCTATGTAGGGACATGCACTGCTCATTACTTCTTGCTAAGTTTTACACACGTTTTCAATTTGTCTTCCAACAGTCCTATGGCTCCCGTATTATAGACAAGAAAATCTCGGTTCAGAGAGATGAAGGGACAGAAGGAAGAGAAGGTGAGCCTAGTTCTATCAGTTTCTGGATCATCCACTGCACTGATGATGAACTGGTACTGATGTCATCCAAGAGAAGAAAATGGGTTATCGAAAAAGGTAGTATAATTAAAAAGTCTTCTCGTTTTTGGTAAATCATGGGCCCATTTTGATGAAGAAAGTTCTCATTTATGGTTGCATACTTTTGTATTGTAATTTCCATCACCGTATCACTACTTTAAAACTTGATTTATTCTTTTATGTTTATGAGTTTTGCCTGCATGAATGTCTGTGTACCACTTGCATGCCTGATGTCCTTGGAAACCAGAATAAGGTCTGGATCTACTGGATTTATAAACTAGAGTTACAGATGGTTGTGAGAAACCATATGAGTGCTGGGAATTGAACCTGGGTCCTCAGGACTTGTGAACCATCTCTCCCCTGAAAGGTTTTGTTGTTGGTGTTTTTGTTTGTTTGGTTTTGGTTTTGGTTTTAATCAAAAGATGTGGTTGGAAGCAGTCAATGGAGAGACACAAAGCTGGTCGAAGTACTGAGAGTAAGAGACTGGGTGCTCAGCCCTAATGGGATATGGATATCACCCTCTCTCCCCACCCTCCCACAAGACTCTGAGAACATCTCGGAAGAGGAGGTAGAATGGATGTGAGAGCTGCAGGATGGAGAGAAAGTCTGTGACATGCCGTCTTCTGGACAAGACATGCTGTCACATGACGAACTCAGGGCACTTGTGGTTCCCACCATAAGAACCGCCCCTTCCCTTACTGAGGAGTTATTGTCAATTGAGAGTTTCTGGGGGAAGAGAATCATTCCTCTTGAGGATGTGGCCGCTGAAAGGATTCCCATGTTCTAGTGCATGGCCCCACACCCTTACACATATGGGCCACACTAATTGGGCTGAGTGGGTTATTAAAAATTTTTTAAAAAGACATGAAGTTAGGAGGGGGACATGTTGGGGAGAGATGGGGACAGTTGGATGGGGAAAATGGGGGGGGTACATATGACCAAATACACATTATTGTATACATACATAAAATTTTCAATAAAGAACATCTTTAAATCAAAAGAACAGCTTTCATTTCATACTATCTTGAAATAGAGTCATGTTATCATTATTTACAAGAGTTTGTTTATTGTTCTCCGGTGAGTCTGTTTGTTTTTATTTGACAGGGACTCACCATGCAGCCTGGGCAGCCTTGACCTGCTGTCTTCCTGCTCCAGCTTCTGGAATGCTCCAATTCCAAGTGTGCACACCACATCACACCTGGAGCAGACTCTTTATTAAGATACCACTTTTATAAAAACCCCTTCTGGTGTATGAAGGTGTGTGTGTGTGTGTGTAATACTCCTTACAATTAAAACTGCTCGGGGTTCAAAAAGTGCTTTGTTTCTCCACTTTGGGGTTTCCCTACTAGATGCTCTACAGGAGCTTCTGGCCTAAGCGGTAAGGAGCTCTGTCCCCACAGCACCACACACAGTATGTGCTTCTGTTTCTTTCTTTTCTTTCCTTTCTTTTTTCTGTTTTTAGCTTTGTTGTTATTGTTGTTTTGGTTTTTGTTTTTTTTTTAGACAAGGTTGCTCTATGTAGCCCTGGTTGTGCTGGAAATCTCTTTATAGACCAGGCTGGCTTTGAACTCACAGAGATCCGCCTGCCTCTGCCTCCAAAGCTCTAGGATTTCAGGCATACACTACCACATCTGCTTTTGTTTTAATTTCTTGCCTGCTGGCATGATAGCACATCCATCACAGAAAGCTTTTCGAGGGAATGTCATTTCATACATGAAACCTGAAATGTCATATCGCACGTGAAAGGCTATCAGGGGCCACTAGAGGCTGTGATGGATAAGGCAGCAACCTATTCCCTTGGGAGGGCTGTTGTCACTCCCACGTTAGCAAATGTCATTGCTTTATCATTGTTCTCTTTGTATATAATAAAATGGGCTTTCGAGAACTCATTTCCCCAACAAATATATGTATATGTGCTATTCAGTGGAAGATTGCATTTGAATCCCCTGCTCAACAGAAGGTATCTTGCTGTCCAATATGTCTCTCTGTGCTTCTTTCTCTCCTTCCCTCCCTTTCCCTTGATATCCTGAGAGTTATGTGTTAAAACTGCCTTTTGAAATGTAATGAGCTGGATGATAAGGATATAAGGTGAGAAACACCACCTTCAAGGCAAGGCATAGCCGTTGTAACAGGAACTCACAGCAGCTGTGGTTTTCTGGACTCGGCCTGCACAAAACTGAACCTGGCAACAGTCAGTCATGGCTAGGAAAGGGGTGCACGGGGCTCCACCCTTCCCTGGTGATGGATGCTGGAAGAGGGACAGTAGTCATTCTTCAGTTGTGTACTCACGGGTGAGCTCATCAGGCTCCAATGGACAGTTCCCTGTACTTGTTACTCTTCTGCCACTGTGATAAAACACGATAGCCAAGACAGCTTGTGTAGGAAAGAGTCCATTTTGGCTTACAATGGGCTAAATGTCCACCATTGTGGGGTGGGGCTTGGTAGCCAGCACAAAGCACAGAGCAACTAAAAGTGAGGCAAGGCTGTAAATTTTCTTATTTGTCTGTTTGTTTTTTGGTTTTTTTTTTTGTTTTTTTTTTTTTGAAATAGGGTTTCTCTGTGTAACTCTGGCTGTCCTGGATCTCATTCTGTAGACCAGACTGGCCTTGAACTCACAGAGATCCACCTGCCTCTGCCTCCCGAGTGCTGGGATTAAAGGTGTGCACCACCGCTGCCACCACCACCCAGCGGCTGTACATTTTCAAAGCCACCCCTAGTGATGTACTTCCTTCAGCAAAGACAAGCCTACACTCTTCCAAGCAGCGGCACCGACTGGGGACCAAGTGTTCAAATGCCTGAGCCTATGGGCTACATTTCTTATCCAAACCACAGTAACACCCACAGTCACACAAATGGTTTTAGTTAAACTCAGGGGGACACAAACCAAAACAAAAGATGTGAATATGGGAAATGGATTTGTAGGGAGGAGAGTTGAGGTCGACAGAGATGGGAGGGAGAAAAAGGGTTCAGTGGTGAGACAAATCAGAATGCATTATATACAGTTATAAAATTGTCAAAGAATAAATATTTTAAAGATGAAAAGAATAAGAAATTCAGAAATAAATTGTAGGTGGAGTTTTCCTGTGCTGGCAGCCACTCCTAAATAATCACTCAGAAACTTAGTATTAATTACAAATGCTCGGCTAATAGCTCAGGCCTGTTACTAGCTAACTCTTACATTTAAATTAACCCATATTTCTTATGGGTTATGCTTTGCCTCATGGCTCATAGCTTGTTACCTCATTTTCTGCACATCCTGCTTTCTCAGTGTCTGGCTGGCCACTCCCCAACTCTGCCCTTCTTTCTCCCAGCATCCTCAGTTTGGCTCTCCTGCCTAACCTTACCCTGTTCAGCTATTGGCCAGTCAGCTTCTTTACTAAACCAATCTGAGTGACAAATCTACACAGTGTACAAAAGGATTATTCCACAGTGGTAAATAATGCCAGCCATGGTGGCACAGCCTCTTGGTCCCAACACTCATGAGGCAGAGGTGGGTAGATCTCTGTGAGTTTGAGGCCATTCTGCTCTACCTAGGGAGTTTCATGCTAGCCAAGGATACATAGAGAAACCCTCTCTTGAAAAAACAAAACCTTGTCTCAAAAACAAATAAATAAACAAAAACCCAAGAGGTCAGGTATGGTGGTGTACACAGTTAGTCTCAGCACTCAGGAGGCAGAGGCAGTATGATCTCTGCGAATTCTTGGACAGCCTGGTCTACAGAGTGAGTTCTAGGCCACCTGGTCTAAATAAAAAGACCCTGTCTCCAAAACTCAATCATGCTGTTTATTCTTTGAATTTACAGTTATTCTTTGAATCAGTTTCCTTGTCCCGGGTGAGTCCCAGGGTCAGAACTCTGAACATTTTTTCTGATACTTTTTCTTCTTTTAGGTTTCTTGCTGTGTGCTGTTGGTTGACCTGGTTGCTCACTTTGCCTTTCTTCAAATCTTCACCCTTGTCTTCTTTCTCTTAAGTAAGATTAACTTATTTAGAAGATCAAATGTACTCAGTCAGTACCCAGGTAACATAGCACCTCAAACGAATGTGCTTGGGACCTGAGATAAACAGTTCTGTTCATAAATGAGGCGTTGTTGATATTAGGTCTCCTGGAGATGTCCCTCTCCTAGGAGCTTAGTCACTGTGTGGATTCAGCCATTTAACAAATATTTATTGAGCACCTGCTGTGTGTGAGAGCTGTAGATGTGGTGGTGAACAAGATAAATAATCCTCATGTTCTCCTAGAGGTTACATTTCAGTTGGAACAATAAACAAAACAGTAAGTAAAGGAATAAGAAATATGAGTTCACACACATAATCCCAACATTCTGGAGACAAAGACGGGAGAGTCATGAGCTCCTGACCAGCTCTTTCTTTAGAGAGAGAGAGACAGAGACAGAGACAGAGAGTCAGAGAGTCAGAGAATCTAAATCCTGATGTTATTTCAAGGCCCCAACAAAGAAAAATCTTCTACATTCTGCATCTGATACCCGAGAATTAACTTGACAAAAAACAGATTTAACAGGAGAAAAGCACACACTCTATATTTCATGTTAACATTTTTACATGTCACTGGGCGGGGGGGGGGGGGGGGGGGGGGTCGGGGGGGGGTCGGGGGTCGGGGGGGGGTCGGGGCGGGATTCTTAATGCATTTATTTGTGTGTGTGTGTGTGTGTGTGTGTGTGTGTGTTTTGTATAAATTTCCTCTGAGATCCTGCAGGGAAGCTCCTTAAGCAGAGAGATAAACAACTAAAAAAAAAAAAAAAGCCAATGGCTTCTGGAAGTCCCTGAAAATGACCAGCTTTAGAACCCCTCCCTGCCAGAGTAAACAATAAAAGCTGAGAGTCGTGAGCTGAACGGTAGATTCTGCCACAAACTGATCTGCAAACGAGACTTGGTTGAGCTGCCTGGAAGTCGTTTAGACCAACTGAGTGGAACACGGGTGAGGGGTCACGTTCAGGAGCAGAAATGACTCGAAGACAGCTGTGTCACCAAAGCCCACCCCAGCACAGGTGACAGCTCACAGAGCTGGGAACCTGGAGCACACTGTGCTGTCTGCAGGCAGCTCAACAGGTTGGAGGGTGTCCTTTCCACCCTTCACCCACGTTCCTGCAGTAACCCCAATAAAACTCGTTGGTTCACCAAGTTGGACTTTGGTGGTATCTGTTGAAGAATCCATTCTGGAGTGAGAAGACACGCGCGCGTGTGTGTGTGTGTGTGTGTGTGTGTGTGTGTGTGTGTGTGTGTGTGTGCCTATGCCATGGTATACATGCAGAGATCAAAGGACAACTTTCGGGAATCAGTTTCCTTGTTCCCCGCAAGTCCCAGGGACAGAACTCCGATCATCAGGCAAGTCTTGGCAGCAGGAACTTGGTGCACCTGGTCACATGACATCTGAAATGAGAAGAGGAGGGCAGCAAACACATGCTTGCTAGTGCTCAGCCTACATTTCCATTTTATACCATCCAGGAGCCCTTGCCTAAGAAATAGTCTCACAATTAAGATGAGTCTTCCCACATTAATTAATGCAATTCAGATAATCTCCCACAGGCATGCCCAAGGGCCCTTTCTCTAGGTGTTACTAGATTTTGTCAAGATGACTACAGCACTATCACATCCAGAAATTAATATGCAAAGCAACACTTTTTGGGTGGCATCTTCTGAACCTTCTCACTATAAAGGCACCAGGGTCCTAGGATGGGATGGGAAAGAAGTTCTCTAAGCAGGGTGATTATGGAAATGTTTTCTTAGGAAATGACATTTGCTTTGAGAACTGAACCTAAGGTCTTTGGCAATCAACCCAAGATCCCAAGAAAAACATCTTCAAACAGAAGGGATAGCACTACAGCCTCCAGGCAGCAATAAGTCTGTCCTGCCTGCAGCGCAGATCAGAATAGCTGAAGAGGGATATGGAGGGGTAGACTTGGAAAACACATGGTCAGGGACCAGCTGGGGCTGGATCAGGTTAGGCCTTTGGAAGAAATTTGGGGGCTATTCCAAATGGGGCACTGACCATTGGAAGGCAACAAGAAGGGTGACATAAGCCAATGTCGATCACTCAAAGGTCACTTCTACTATGAGCAGAAAATGGATGATATGAGATGATAAACAGAAACGTATTGGGAGGGACGTGCTAGTTTTGAGTGTGGTGGTCAACATTATGTTTAGAGGATAAACAGCTTAAGTCAGACTGGAGTCTCTGAGCGACACCAGACTGTAGCTGGAGTTTTCCTGGTCCCGCCTGGCCCAGTCAGGACAAATCTCTCTCACCTGCTAGTCCCAGAGCCACTCAGACCCAACCAAGTAAACACACAGAAACTTATATTATTTATAAACTGTATGGCTGTGGCAGGCTTCTAGCTAGCTGTTCTTATATCTTAAATTAACCCATTTCTATTCATCTATAAGTTGCCATGTGGCTCGTGGCTTATTGGTATCTTAACATCTTCTCATGGCAGTGGCTGGCAGTGTCTCTCTGCCTCAGCCTTCCACTTCCCAGAATTCTCTTCTCTGCTTGTCCCACCTATACTTCCTGCCTGGCTACTGGCCAATCAGCATTTTATTTATACAGAGCGATATCCACAGCACCAGACCCATAACAGGATCAGGTGATACAGTATGCATGGAGGATGGTGGTTGATATAAAATGTATTAAGGGACACTGGAGAGGTGGCTCAATGGCTTAGGGCATTTCCTGCTCTTCCAGAGGACCCAATTGTGGTTCTTAGCACACACATGGCTGACAACCAAATGTAACTCAGACTCCAGGAGTAGTTTCCACAGGCACTGACACTTACATATACAAACTAACACACACATACACATACACATAATTTGAGTCTATCTATCCATCTTATCTATCTATCTATCTATCTATCTATCTATCTATCTATCTATCTATCTATTTATCTAAAGTCGAATGACCATCGCTCACTGATGAAGTAGATACAGAAGAAGAAGAAGGAAGAAGAAAAATGCATAACAAGATTTTGGCTCGACTGTTGTTGTGTATTTACTAAGATAGGGAAGATCAGGAGGAACCCAGGTTGAGGTCTATCTGAACACATTCCACATAAGAGGCTTATTGGATATCCTACGGTGGTGTGTAGAGTCAAGCTTGGAGTTCTCAGGATGTTGATATCTCTTGATTTCTGGGTTGGAGAAAAAAGTTAAAGTGTAATCAGATTAAGAGAAAAATATTTTTGTCTTGAAATTAGAATTATACCTTCATTTATTGATGTTTGGGTCAACTGCCTCATTTAGGAAAACAAAATAAATGTTGAGCAAAGGCTGATAACTTTGACTTTTGACAACCGTGATAGACAGTGCTTTTCAGAGCAGCATTTTCTGAGCCTCCGTCCAGGAATGTGACAATTTCCTGTGGATTCTGAAGCTGGGCTGATGGGATTTAATCACAATCCCATCACTTACTTTGTGATATAGAAAGTAACTTGAGCCAGGCAGTGGTAGCTTACACCTTTAATCCCACACTCGGGAGGCAGAGCCAGGCGGATCTCTGTGAGTTCGAGACCAGCCTGGTCTACAGAGTGAGATCCAGGACAGGCACCAAAACTACATGGAGAAACCCTGTCTTGAAAAAAACAAAAACAAACACAAAAAAAAAAAAAAAAAAAAAGAAAAGGAAAAGCAAGAAAGTTACTTGATTCTCCAGGTCTCTCTCAGTTTCCTTGTGGCTTAAACAGAGATACTATTTATCTTGCAGGGTAGTTTTCATCATGGACCCCTTATAGTCTATATGAAAGGACATGAAAGGGGAAGACAAGAGAGTTGAGAAGGGCATATTGTCTATGGCTTCCTTTCAAGTGAGCTAGACTTGAGCTGGCCTGACCGGAGGAGCTAGCCAATGGGCTCAGTCCAGCACTGTAGGAGAGACAGCCCTTTCTATGTCTTCCATCTGGAGATATACTAAGAAGACAGTGGGGTCCAGCTCGAAGCCTGGGGTGGATGATTATTTAGCTCAGAGGAGCGTGGGAAGCCTTGGGCCTCTAAGACTTGCCTTGCACATCCCACTATGGTTGCTGCTCCCAGATCTTTGCAGAGCCTGGACTGTTTCCCTTGGGGGGGGGTGGTTCTCATCATTGACCTGGCACACATGTCTTCTGTCTCACTGTGTCAAAATCTACTTTAAACCCCTCTCACTCCGAAATATGTCTATTATTATTTTCCCTCACCTTTCTGGAATTGGTGGCTGTCAAATTAATTTGCAATAACAAGCAACTCTGATTATAGAATAAAAGGTCCAAGATCACTTCCAAGTTTGAAAATCCACCAAAACCCACCAGTCCCTGAGCTTGAAATCCGACCAGTTCCTGAGTTTGAAGTCCTGCCAATCCCTGGGCTCACCCCAAGTTCAGGACTTGAAATCTCACCAATCCCCACCCTGGAAAACTCCTCCCCCAAGAACCCCTGTCTGTGCCTGTCACCTGCTCAGCTCCCTGCTGGTTCTTGCCTGAGTAGAGGCAGCCACCCTTTTGTGTCTCTTACAATAAATCTCTGGTGTGAGGTCAGTTGTGTGGTGTGACCTTGTGGTATTCCTCGGCTCCGGACTACCAGGATCCCTTTCCCTTTAGAGCTGTACTACTTGCACTGGTTTTACTGACATTTTAGTGGTTTATGATGTTACTCTGTCACTTACGTTAATTTCTTGTTCATGAAAATAGGAGGTCAGCTTCAGTTCCGTTCTGGTATTCCCATTTCTCTTCTTGTCATTCAAGCCCCGAACCCATCCTTCACTTAGAAATTGACAAAGGGAAGAAAGAAGTCCCTGCCTTTTAAAAGAACATTAAACCAATGTACTCACACAGATATCAGCTGACCTGTGTTTCTAAGGAAGAGTTCATCTGTCCTGCTTGGCACCAACGAATGGCAATTCCAGCCATTGCTGGTCATTTTAGTCATTAGTCATGTTCACTATGACCGTGCATAGATTTGGGGGGGCATATGGACATTTAGCTCATCGTATCCAGAAAGTACGAAGGCTGTAAAACTGTTGTAAAAGTTAGTAAGAGGATGCATATGGCTGTGATGGAAACAAGAATGGCGAGAATAAACATTTTAAATGAAGAGGAAATGATGAGAGTTGCATGTGTATCCAGGACGAATTGTTTCACAGAGGGAATGGTTCTGAGGGACAAAGAGAATCAGGCCGCAATTGAAGAGCTGGGCTTTTGCAATCAAGAGTAATCAGCAAGAGATGAGACAAAGTGATTAGCAAAATGGAAAGCCTGGCCCGAGGAGTGAGCCGATCGGAATCAACACAGATGTCCTTTAGCCTGTGTTAATGCAGGAGGACGCCAAGAGTTTGTTTGTGAACTTAAAGGCTAAGTATGTTTGTGGTAGACCAAGGCCAGGCCTGCCTGCAAAATAAGAGGAAGCCTCCTACACACTCTGCCCAGGTGTAGATAAGGAAGGATTGCCGCAGGCTGGGCACTGCAGGCATTTCAAGGTCTAGAATCTGGATATTAGCCTGAGTGAAGCTGCTGGCTGAGTCAAATTTTACCTTATATGGTCTCACGAGTCGTTTCTAGCTGTTAATGTGGCTAGAGTACGAAAGAATGAGCCCACATTTCTGGGCAACCCTGACCTCCTAAGACACCTCACACTTCAGGCTGCCAAGATGGCCAAATTTATGGTCACTCTGTGAAAAACAAAGGGGACAATGGGCAGCTGCGTCTGCCTTAATCCCTGCCCATCTTCTGCCCTACTTCCATGTGGCTTTGGAAGGAAGTCAAAATAAAGCATCTTTGAACTGAACTCAGAACATCGTTCTTGTCCATTCTTGTCCCTCACCTAGACCAGACTCCATAATGGCAACACATGGGGCAGCAGCGAAGCCAGGGAGGGGCTTGTTCAAAGCCATGGCCGCATCTAAACTGCCAAATGGATAGCAAATGTGGTTATTATATCTGCTGAGGTCAAGCGACTGCTGGCGCAATCTTCAGTGACCCATGAGGAAGGAGGAAGTGCCCTACAGCATACTTATCAGTAGAGAAGGGACAAATACAGCCGATTAAAAGTTTTCAGAGCTATCAAACTCCTACTAGGTAGAAGGAGGTTCATTTATGATTTTTTTTTAAATTATGGGAACAAAAATATACCTAAAAGCGAAGCTTCTGGAAAAACCATTTATTCTTCCCTGTCTTGTATCTTTCCTCAAACTTGACCTTGGCCTCCCACCTGGCCTTTGGTTTCAGGGCTGGGTCTCTAAAGACATCCTTGTTGACAACTGTTTTGTCCAAGGGGATGTCCACGGAGTACCTTGTGGGCATGAGGTGATTGTAGTTATAAACTTTCACAAAGGACTTGATCTTTGACCTCTTGGCGGCGATTTTCTTCTTGCCCATGGCAGCTGTCACTTTTCGGGGATAGCAGTCAATTCCAGCCACCAAGGCATGGCTGTAAGGGCGGTCTGAGGTGCCATCATCAATGTTCTTCAGGATGACGGCTTTGCGTCCGGAGTAGCGTCCAGCCAGGACCAGCACCACTTTCCCGGGTTTCATGAACTTGCCCATTTCGACAGCAAGGAGCCGGTACCCAGCAGAAAGCCATTTATGATAAATTTAAGCTCTTTTTTTGTCACCTGAGACAATGGCAGGCAGTGAGGCCCAAATCCCAGGGTGTCTCTCTCTCCCCAGGCATGTTTACAGAAGCCTAAGGTTCCTTTCAGAATTGCCCCATCTCTGCAATGCTAGCAAATTGTCGTCCAATCCAAGACCCTTTTGAGGGTGAGAGGCAGCACTAGTAATAATTAAGCCACACACATAATAGGAACAGTCCAGGATAAAGTGGGGTGATCGTTGCCTTTATAGATATGCAAATCCAAGTATTTGTCTGTCCTTGTCACCTTTCAAAGGGAGCCTGGTCTGTCTGGAGAGGCAGCCCTAGGCTTATCAAGCTCACCCTGGGCCAGCAGCCTGTACTCTGTGGAGCATGAGACTTACATGATAATAACCCTGGGTGAGTGACTGGAGAGACCTAAGGAGGCAGGACTTGACCTGACAGGCGTGGCCAAGCAGTTCTCTTTTTGCTACAAAAAAAAAGGGGTGGCAGTGGGGGCAGGGATTCTATTTATCCCCGCCTCTGCTCTTTACACGTGTGAAACACACTCCTCCCGTCAACACCATAGGCCATTACAATCTAATTCTCAACCCCTAGAGAATAAGGGAGAAAAGCAGCAATTTACCAGTCTCCAACAATGTCTACCTAAACTATAGACACACCTCCCTCACCAAGTAGTTCAGAGTCCAGAAATATATTTAACACATATACTTGCACACTTGTAAAATGATGCACGCAGATGTCACTGATGGCAGTAATGTTTCATTCACAGGAGATTGGCAAAAAAAAAAAAAAAAGTAGCAAAAGGAGAGAAGAAAATTTAAATGTTGACTGACAAGGACCTGAGTAAGTCAATTACATAGTACAGCATGTCCATGGAATGTAAAAAGTGGACGTGGGGAATGCTGTGACCTTCAAGATACAGTCAGTGAAAAAAGCAAGACTCCAAAGAATGTGTACGGCATCTTATACTTTGTGTGAAAGATGGCACCCAGGAACCGCCTGATTTTGTTTATACACGCCTAAAACATTTCAGGAAATGAATCCGTTTTCCACATTTGTTATTCTTACACTAGCAAACTTTAAGCCGTGTGAATTTAGAATCTATTTTGAAAATAAATAAATCAAATTAAGGCTATGAGATGTATGATAGCTCTTAGGACATATTTAGAGTAAATTACTTTAGAAATAACTGCTTTTGCTGGCTACTGAGATCCCTTGAGCATGGCGAACTCAGGTTAAAGACACTTTGGGGATGTTACATGATGTTACAGTACTGTGTCCCCAAATTCTTAACTTCCAAGGTGAAGGGGTTGGGAGGTGGGACCTTGGGTGAGGTGTCAGTACAGGAGGATGGCGCTCCCTGTCCTGTCCTCCCACTGGAGAAAGCATCAGCTGGAGGCTTCCTATCTAAAAGCCAGAAAGCCAGCCAGCCAGCCACTGTTAGATGCTGAATCTGCCGGAAACTTAGCGGACTTCCCAGCCTCCAGAACTGTGAGAAATAAATCTGTTGTTTATAAGCTAACCCGGTTTATGGTGTTTTGTTATAGTTATCTGATGGATTAAGACAGATGGTAAACTTCCCACCTGTCAGCAAACATCTGCTAGGTACTATGGGGATTCCAAATGTTAATGAAATCATTTACAGTTGCACAACAAAGTGGATATACTTAACACTGCCAAGCTGTACACTGTTAAGGTGGTTAATTTTATGTGTCTTTTGCCACAACTTTCTTTTGCTGCTGTTTGCTAAGGATCAACCATTGACCTCCATCTTAGCTCCACTACAGTTTCTTTTAAGTAATAAACTGAAACAAACGAACAAAATTGCCATTCCACTTCGAGCCACTCAATACGTTACCTACAGAAAATGCTCAGCTAACAGCTGGCGAAAGGAACACAGTAGAAGAGCAAAATGCAAAGAATACATACAGAATCCAATTAAATCATTGCTGGCTTTAAAAGTGGGGGGGGGGTAAGGGGAGTACAGTACAGTGTGAGCGCTTGCTTTGCAAAAGCTCGGCCCTGAACTCTGTCTTCAGTAACACACACACACACCACACACACACACACACACACACACACACACACACACACACACACACACACACAAGTGCTCGCAGAGGCAAGTGCTCAAAGACAAAAGATGTCAGTGGTATGTGCGCACCCTGTGTGATAGGAAGGAACAAAAGTGACTTTGGATCCTGAGTCCTGGGTTCCATTTTTGGCTGGACTCTTTCTGGGTAAGTGACACGATTCTTCATTGTGTATTTGTACAAAGGAGTTGACCGTATCTGTTTTCTAGGGTTGATAACCCCTGAAAATAAAGTAAGTCAAGCAGCACACTTAGTAAGGTTCTGGGCACACAGTGAGTGTTTTACATGTGTTACCTTAACAGGGGCATTTAAGTGGAGCCTTGAAAAATGAGAAGAAATTTGGTAGCCTGGAAAAAGCCTAAAACAGAGAATTTCAATTTAAAAAGTTGTTACAATTGGGTGAGTTGTACAAAGGAAACCTTGGGGTTAATTAGAATTTTCATGAAAATGATTCAGGAGAATCTTTTAGTAGCCCTTTAATATAGCTAAGTGGCAGTTCAAAGACCCGAGTTTCCTCTGTTGTTTTTGTTTCTCTGTTTGATTTATTTCTTTTAACTCCTTAAAGCTTTTTATAATCCCCCTTCTCCTCTTTTACAGTGCTGGGGATCTAACAAGAGCTTCAGGCATAGTGGTAAGGGGTCTGCAGGTGAGCGGTATCCCAGTCTCTTTTTTGTTATAATTCTAACCTTAAAAGAAAGACTCCATTATGAAGACCCTCTTAGTTAGGGTCTCTATTCCTGTGGAGAGACACAATGACCTCAGCAACTCTTATAAAGGAAAATAATTGTGGCTGACTTAACAGTTTAGAGGTTTAATCCATTATTATCATGGTGGGAAGCATGGTGGCATGCGGGCAGACATGGTGCTGGAGAAGGAGCTAAGAGTTCTATATCTTGATCCATAGGCAGCAAGGGGAGAACTGACTTGAGCTTCTGAGACCTCAAAGCCCACCTACACAGTGACACACTTCCTCCAACAAGGCTCCAACAAGACCATACCTCCCAATAGTGCCATTCCCTACAGGCCAAGCATTCAAATACATGAGTCTATGGGGGGGGGGGGTCATTCCTATTCAAATCACCACAAGGACCATTATTATTTTTCCAAGGTGGTTTTAGAATGTAGTCCGGGGGGACTGGAAAGACGGCTTAGTGAGTGAGAGCATTTATTGCACAAGCAGGAAGACCTAATTTTGGACCCTAACCGTTCCCATGTAAAAAAAATAAAAGCCTGCCGTAGCCTTGTATGTACCTATAACTCCATTGCTGGGTGGGGAGGTGAGGGAAGAGGATCACTGGGGCTTGATTGACACCAGCTTAGCTCCAGGTTCAATGGAAGACCCTGTCTGAAGGAATGAGGCTGAGACTAATGGAGCAGGAAACTAGATAACCTCTTCTGGCCTCATGAGCACATGTTTATAACACACCCAGACACAGACACAGACACAGACACACACACACACACACACACACACACACACACACACACACACACACACTCTTGTAGCTGGATTTTTCTTTGGGCCACCAACCAGCTCTCAAATAAAGACACGGAGACTTATTATTAATTATGAATGCTCAGCATAGCTTAAGCTTGTCTCACTAGCTCTTTTAACTTAATTTAACCTGTTTCTATTAATCTACACTTTGCCTTAGGAGGTTTTACCTTTCTTTCATTCTCTATGCCCTACTTTCCTCCTTCCTCTGTGTCTGTCTGTCTGGCCCCTGGCATCTCTCTGGCTTCTCTTCTTCTTCCCCAAGCCTAAATTCCTCCTCCTACTTACTCTCCATGCCTGGAAGTTCTGCCTATACCTCCTCCCTCACTATTGGCTGTTCAGCTTTTTATTAGACCAATCAGGTGTCTTAGTTAGGCAAGGTAATACTGCAACACATCTTTACATAGCTAAACAAATATTCTACAACATTAACAAATGCAACACATGTTTGCATAGTTAAACAAATATTCCAAAACACACACCAAAGAATGTAAGCCTGTAAGAATATAACCTTTCCAAATTTCAGCACAGTTGCATATTTTTATTTTTACATGTATTTGTGCATGTGGTGATACATGTAAACATATGTATGTTCACATGCATGAAGTTGATGTTTGTGTCTTCCTTAGTTGCTCTCCACTGTGTTTTTTGAGGTAGGGTCTATCACTAAACCCAGAGCTCACCCAACCTGTCTAGTATAGTTAGCCAGCTTGCCCCAAGGATCCCCTGTCTCTCCCTCTCCAATGCTGGCATTATTACAGTTGACTGCAATGCCTGCTCACTTTTATGTGGGATCCAAGGATACAAACTCTGGTCCTCATGCTTGATGCCATTAAGCCTAATGACTTGAGCTCAATTCCAGGTACCTACATATTGGAAGGAGAGAATTGACTCTTGACACTTGTCTTCTGACCTCTGTACTCTGCCATTGAATGCATACCCTGTCCCAGACAAATAAATAAGTGTAATCTAGATTTTTTAAAAAAACAAGAAGAGATATTAGTCTCACCAGAACACTATTTACAAAAACAAAATATGAAAAAAAACATGGCATGTGCTTTGTAGATTGTTAGATACTTATGTATGTATGATTTCTCACAACTGGAAAGTAGGAATCATCCTCATTTTTCACAGCTTTATTTCACAAAAAATAAAAGCCAGAGGGGGTCAAGTGAATAGAGTTAGTGGAACCAGGAGTTGCGCCTCAGCTCCTTTGCAAGGCTATAGTCATATAGAGCTGGTGTGATAGTTAATTTTATGCCAACTTGGCACAGACTAGTCATCAGAGAGGAGGGAACCTCCATAAGATTGGGCTATAGACAAACATGTAGAGCACTTTCTTAGTGATTCACGTGCCAGGGCCCAGCCCATTGTGGGTAGTGCCACCCCTGGGCATATGGTCCCGGGTTCTATACAAAAGAAAACTGAGCAAGACATGAGGAGGAAGCCAGTAAGCAGTACTTCTCTGTGACTTCTACATCAGCTCCTGTCTCCAGATTCCCAGCCTTTTGGAGTTCCTGTCCTGACTTCTTTCAGTGATGGGATATGCTTCCTTCAGTGATGGAATATGGATGTGGAAGCATGAGCCAAATAGAACCTTTCCCCAAACTGCTCTTGGTCATGATGTTTTATCAAGCTAAGACACTTGTGAATCATCTCTCCCAAAGCCCCTTGGTTTTCTCTTGGCTTTTCATCTTTAGTCTTAAGAACACTGGTTGCAGTGTTCTGTTCTGAAAGCATGTCTTAGTCAGTGCTCTATTGCTGTGAAGAGACACCATGGACCTAGCAGCTCTTATAAAAGAAAGCATTTAACTGGGCCTGGCTTACATTTCAATGGTCTAGTCCACTGTCAGCATGGCAGGAAGCGTGGCGGCATGCAGGCAGATATGGTGCTGGAGGAACTGAGACTTCTTTATCTGGATCCTCAGGCAACAGGAAGAGAAAGATACTGGGCCTGACTTGAGCATTTGAAACTGCCACTCACACTGACACACTTCCTCCAACAAGGCTGCACCTAGGCCAACAAGGCCTAATTCCTCTCAAGCAGCACCACTCCCTAATGACCAAGCATTCAAATATATGAGCCTATGGGGCCATTTCTATTCAAACCACCACATAGCAGTAGTCATTTTAGTAGAAAAGAGTAATGGGGTTGGGTCACTTATACAAGCAAGAGAAAATAATAATACTATTTGTAGTTTTTAGCAATTTTACTTTATAGATCTAAGAGCCATCTGATAGCTACACAAAATATGTAGGTATGGTTTGTTTTCAATAGATTCTCATGATTCATTAATCACAGATCCCTCTCTTCAAACCATTTTGTTCTCAATATCTCAGGTCATGTGGTTGACCTCTGCTACTCCTTTTCTTTAAACCTTACACAATGCACAGAATCATCATCATGTAGGGAAACATGGAGAAACAATCCTACACACTTAGGAGAAAAATGTTTTAAGATTGAATAGGGCTGGAGAGATGGTTTGTCAGTTAAGAGTCTTTTGCAGAGGGGGAGCTGCCACAGGGCGATTTCTGTGTCAGCATCCTGATGTGGCCTAAGTCTCCTTCACTGGAAACGTGCCTACTGGCATGAAAATCATGGAGATGTCAGCTAAAGGAATCAAACCCATCACTTCAGAACTTGGAGGCAAATCTCCTCTTATCATCTTCTCAGACTGTAACCTGGAGAACGCTGTGAAGGGGGCATTGGCGGCCAACTTCCTCTCACATGACCAGGTTTGCTGTAATGGCACTAAAGTGTTTGTGCAAAAAGGAATTGTTGATAAATTTGCAAAAGAAGTTGTGGAGCAGACTGAAAAGATAAAAATTGGAGATCCCCCTTCTGGAACATACAAGGATGGGCCCACTCATCAATGGGCCACATCTGGAATGAGTCCTTGGGTTTGTAAAGTCAGCAAGGGAGCAGGGTGCTACCATGCTCTATGGTGGAGAGCTGTATGCACCGACGGATCCTAAATTAAAACATGGATATTACATGACGCCTTGCATTTTAACTAATTGCAGAGATGACATGACCTGTGTGAGAGAAGAGATCTTTGGACCAGTTATGTCCATTTTATCATTTGAAAATGAAGCCGAGGTTCAGGAGTGGGCCAATGATACCACTTACTGACTGGCAGCTGGCGTCTTTACCAGGGATCTCCAACGGGCTCACAGCGTGGCGGCTCAGCTTCTGGCGGGAACATGCTACATTAACAACTACATTGTCAGTCCAGTGGAGTTGCCCTTTGGTGGATATAAGAAGTCAGGATTTGGCAGAGAGAATGGCCGTGTGATGATTGAATACTATTCACAGCTAAAGATGGTGTATGTGGAGATGGGTGATGTGGAGTCACCTTTTGAAATCCAGTGAATCCTGTTCACGTGGCCAGGCTGTGGAATGAGCTGGCTGTCTTGACAACAGTATAACTGAATAGCTTCTTCCATCCAGACTTTGGGTCGTTCAGGATGAGAGAATGGGTCAGTATTGTCCTCTATCTTGAAGTCATCCTTCCCAGTTGCAAACGTGCACAAGTGCCTTTCAGACACTAACCAGGGAACTTGTTCTTCCTACAAGTCCCTATGAGGTCTGTAAACCCCAGTAACACACTGCTCAGAATAGGCAGGCCACAGCTCTGCTTGTACACATCTGTCCCACCAACAATGGCAACTTTCTAGTTTGCTCTAAAGGTGACTTCCTTCTTGGGTTCCTGATGAAAGCTTTTATTTGGAGACGGAAAAGTCTTAATACTTGTGGAAAAAGTAATTCATTGGCATTTAAAAAGCTTTTTTTGTTTGTTTTTGGTTAGCTCAGTGGGTAAGCCTAATGACCTTAGTTCTATCCCCAGGCCCCACATAAAGGTGGTGTGCCCCTCCCCTGTATCATACACATGCATAATAAAATCTTTAAAAAAAAAAAAAGAGTCTCTTGCAGAGGACCCAAATTGGGATCCCAGCTCACAACTGCCTGTATCTCCAGGTCCAGCATATCCAAAACTCCTGGCCTCAGAGGGCACTTGCACTTATGTGCATATGCCTTCATGCACATATACACATAATTAAAAATAACAAAAAATGAATCTTTAAGATTTAACAATTGAACATATTTTATTTATCTGTTTCCTTATTAAAACTTTTCTGTCCAGCCTGCTACCTCCCAAATAACCACATGGAGACTTCTTATTTATTTATGAAAACTTGGCTGATAGCTTAGGCTTGTTTCTAACTAGTTCTTATAACTTAAGTTAACCCATATATTTTAATCTACATTCTTTTGTGTGGCTTGGTTGCCTTTACTTTGCAAAGCCCATGCTACTTGCTCTTGTCCCTGGCATCTCCTCGAGATTCCACCCTTCTTCTTCCCAGCATTCTCTCTGCCCGAAAACTCTGCCTAGCTATCAGCTGTTCGGCTTTTTATTAAACCAATCACAGTGAATTTGTCTTCACACAGTGTAAAGTATGGTGATATTTTACTTGTGCTGAAATGTGATTTTATTTGTATGTTAATAAATAAAAGTGCCTGGGGGTCAGAGCTAATAGCAAGCCATAGCAGAAGCCGGGCGGTGGTGGTACACACCTTTAATCCTGATCACATGACAGGCAGATATCTGTGTGTTCAAGGATACAGCCAGGATGGAGACACATGCCTTTAATCTCAATACCAACCATAGAAACATGGAGGTCTGTAAAGACAGGCAGTGATGAGGAGGTCATGTGGTTGGGTTTACAACCAATGAGAAGGCAGAACAGAAAGTCAGTGAAAGGACAGACACACAGGAAGTAGGTCTCTTTCTCAGGAAGGACGGCAGCGGCAGGAAGGGTAAGAAGGTGGTTTTAGCTCTTAGCTACTGCTCTGACCTCTTGGGCTTTTAACTCTGCATTTGGCTCTGTGTTTCTTATTTAATAAGACCGTTACATCTACAGTAAAGGAATATTCCACAACATAAAACAGTTGTCAAAACCCTGTATCTTCACACTTATGGTCTCCTTTAAATGCTGGTAAGAGATCTTGAAGATTTCAGCTTCTGCTCTGTTTTTCATTTGTAGCCCAGGCTGTCCTCAAACTCACCAACTACCTGAGGAAAACCTTAAGCTCATGATCATTCAACCTCCACCTCCCAAGAACCAAGACTAAAAGTAGGTGCTACCACACCCAGCTGGCTCAAGAATTTCTTTGTCTGAACTGAATGAATCACAATACAATTGCAAGTGATACAACTTTTGGGGGGAGTGATTCCTTTGCAAATAAGTAGAAGTGTTCAAATGTGGCAGTGTGCAGGTTCTTCTTGCTATTCATTTTAAGGAAAAGCTTCTCTCTGGTTTGTGATCTTGTACTGCTGCTGTACACACACACACACACACACACACACACACACACACACACACACGCACGCACGCACGTGCGCGCGCGCACACACACGCACGCACGCACGCACGCGCACACACACACATGCACATCCACTACTATTGTTACTACTATCACCGGTTCTAGTACATTTACTATGGATGTCTTTCAATAGTTTGTTCCCTGGGAGATGATAAGACTTACATTGTGGAAGGGAAAGACCATAGGATCTTTGCTAGAGTTCTAGAATATTTCTTGTAGAAATAATTTTAGCGAACATTTGTCCAGACTTCATTTTATAGATGAAAAACAGAGACAGTTAAGTTGCCAAGGACATACAACTAGATGATTGCAGAAACAGCATTGAATCCATTTCTTTTAATCCTCAGGTTGAGTTGTGGTGAGTGCATCAGAGAGTGAAAGCCTGAAAATAAACATAGAAGAGATGCCAGTTGAACAAGCTGCTCTTCATCATCAACTCCCTCAGTTTACTTATTGATACTTTAGTTGAAGCTTATAGCTTAGACTTTTCTGTACCCATTACCTAACTTTAGAGTTTCCTTATCCTTTCCTGAATCTGGTTATTGAGTATCTTAATGCTGCTTCCTACTAGGAAAACCTATTAAAAACCTGGTCGAAAGTAAAAGGAAGTTATTGGGAGACGGATTGCTTAACAAAAATGGTTGCCAACAGGAATGGAAATAGTAATGGAAAAGAGGTTTTTAAGACATAAGTAATGTTGGGGGCTAGCAAAATGGCCTAGCAGGTAAAGGCGTTTACTGTCAAGCCTGAAAACCTGTGTTCAATCTCCTGATTTCCCATAGTGGAAGGAGAGACCTTACTTCTGTAAGTCATACCTCCACACAAACTCTGTGTCACATGCACCCGAAGCCACATATCCACATTGCATAAATGTAATTAAAAGAAATAGTGTTAGTTGGCAGAACAAGAGCTTAGTGGGCAGGGTGATTCTCGGCCTCGAAACAGGAACCGTCTAGCTACTAACTCTTCAGCTACCCATGTATGAAGTCAAGCTTAAGAGTTACGGTAACACTGAGAACTATCATTGGAGGATTTCCCTTTAAACCAATAGGACAGGTGAGATGGCTCAGCAGTTAAGAGTGATTACCACTTGTCTTAGTTACCTTTCTACTGTCCCAAAGAGACACAATGACCAAGGCAACTTGAAAGGAAAGACTTGAATTGAGGTTATAGTTCCAGAGGGTGAGTCCATGACCATCATGGTAGGGAGCATGGCAACAGGCAGGCATGGACTTGTAGCTGACAGTTCATATCTTATTTCCAAACTCAAGGAAGAGTTAGAATTAACTGGAAACCTCAAAGCTCACTCTCTGTGACACACAACTTTTTTGACAAGGCCACACCTCCTAATTCTTTCCAACTGTTCCACAAACTGGGAATCAAGCCTTCAAATACATGAGCCCCTGGTGGGGGCATTCTCATTCACACCACCACACTGCTCTAACAGAGGACCTGGGTTTGATTCCCAGTACCCACTAGGCAGCTCACAACCATCTATAACCCATAGTACTTGGTACCCTCTTTTGACCTCAAGGGCACCAGGCACACATAGACATACAGGCAAAACACCCATACATATGCAAAACCAATTAAACCTGTCAAAAAACAAAGTTGTTTGTTATGTTTAGTGTGTGTGTGTGTGTGTGTGTGTGTGTGTGTGTGTGTGTGTGTGTGTGTTTGAGCATGAGTACATGTGTGGAGGTCAGAGGACAACTTGCAGGTACAGTTATCCACTGAGCATCTCACTGGCCCATGTAGTTGGATACAGGGCTTTCAACAGCTTTGTGAGCTGAATTAAGCACTGTATAGTGTTAAGAAAAACAAACCAGAGGTTCAAAATTTGAAAGCCTTACTGAGAATGGACTCAAATCTAGGTTTTCCAATCCCATAAATTCCACATGCTTTTCACTTCGCCACTTGTCTCCCGAAAAAAAAAAAAAAGCCCAACGGCTGGATGTCACAGTATTACAAATTGTAGGAATTGAGCTAAACCTGTGAAGGTCAAGTCAATGTTATCCTAAGATGCTGTTTCCTAGGTGATGTGACAGGTGGGGTGTGAATATGAGGCTCAGTCATGCCGACTGGATAGAACTTGACTGGCTTTAGATGGTTTAACTTTGATAGTATACAACCGTTTCTTTTAGGTTTATGAAATGTTTCTCTTACAGGAATACACGCGGTCCCTGACTGATTAATGAGAAAGCTGATATCCATGTGAAAATCAGCTACCAATCACAAAACCTGAAGAGGCCTCCCTCAGGTCCTGTGCTCCACAGGGCCTGGAAGTGCAGAGCTGAGCAAGTGTCCTCTGCTGATAGCCCAGATCCATCCCACACTGTGCTCCCCAAACAAAACAAGAAAGAAGGGAGGGGCCTGAATTACATAGGAAATGTAATCTTTCCAAACAGAAGTCACTTTCCCTTTGGGCAGAGAAAATGAGGCAGGAGACCTCAGGAGTGACATGTCTAACCTACTATAACTTAGGGAAGGTCGTATGACTTAAAACAGGTGAAACCCTTAAGCCTGATACAGAGTTAGCATTTGATTGATGGAAGCTGTTTTAATTAGAACTCCGCAGGCTCCTTTCTAGTTCCAGCTTCTTTGTTGATTGTGTGACTGGAGCAAGAGCACACATCTGTCTTGTTCACTGCTGAATGAGTGCAGTGACCAAGATTAGTGCCTTGCATATACCTGCAATAGAATTGCACTAATAATTTGCTATTCTATCGCAGGTAATGATCTAATCCTAAGATCTCAGTGACACTTAAGTTGCTTATATGCTCCAGTCATCTAGCCCACAATCCAGTACATCTCTTGAGAGTTTGGGTCCTAAAATCAGACAAAAACATTTGCAGCCACATTAACAGTTAGTGCTACATATCGAATTCCAATATTCGAAAAGGTCAGTTCACTTAGAACAGCAACACGTGTATAATTCTCCAATAATGTTAGTGCTAATTAATTTTTCTCTTTCTCCACATATGCTGGTCAGTTTTGTTAACAGTGACAGCACTTTTTCCTTTCCTTTGCCCGTCTCTGTGGACTCCGTGTCCACAGCAATGCTACACTAAGGTCTTTTACTGTGAAATTTTAGGGAACAAGTTTAGTGTTGCCATGCATTCTCATTGTTTGGGAAAACAAGCTCTGTCTCACCTACAAGCAAAGCCTCTCCCCAGTTCTTACTACACCAGGGCAGAGAAAACAGTCTCAGACTGTCATATGGGTGGGACCCAAGGCTCACCAGTTGCACTTTTGAAGGTGCCTTTGTATGGCATCATCACATCAAAGAGTTGGTCCCTATAATCATAGCACCTACCATCCCACAGCCAGCCAGCAGAAGACAGCAGGCAAAAAAGTAGACTGCAGAAGGTTTTCATTAGAAAATACAAAGACTTACACCGGATGACAAAAATGAATAGGCTGAAGACACACATATTGCTAAAACCATGTAAGTAAAAAAAGACAGTACAAAAAAAAAATCCAAGTAAGTTCTAAAGGCACAATGAGAACTATTTCATTGGGGGATGACTTCAGCGACTCTCAAATGAAGGTTTCTACAAGACTCAGAAGTCCATTGTGTCCCCCTGCTTCAGTCTGGAATCTAAAAGACTCTCTACTTAGTGTCGGACTTGTTTTCCTGTTAAACAGGAACTGGAATCTGAACTTTGCTCTCCAAAAGCCAAAGGCCAACTAATTTAGGAGGAGACTCTCAAAATCAATGATGGTTTCTTCTACTTTCATTAGTTCTGTCTACGGTGATTAAAGGATCTGATTTCCAGATAAGCAACCATCCTGATGGCCATTTTTGCAAATCGCATTAATTTCGATACTCAGATCTGAGCACTGGCGGCATTCCTAAGGCAAGTCTGGATTCATGCAGCATTCCAGCCTTGAATGCTTTTCAAGTTTCCAGCAGAATCCTGTCCAGATGAATGATGACACCTTTAGTGTGGTAGCCTCAAGGTGTGGAAGTTGTTTCCTATGGCCTAGGTACAGCCCAGCCCCTCCACTTGCTGAAACATCTGCAAATACTTTGTTCATTTCAGAGACATCTGACCACAGAGAGGCTGCCATCTGGACCACTTCCTTTTTCCTTATTGTTCACTTAAAGCATGAATGATCTGGGCAGGCACTCATCGGGAGAGAAACAGGGAAGGCACAGAAGTTATTTTTGAATGGTTTCCTCTCCCGTTTATTAACTGATTCACTCAAACCATGATCACTCACTGGGTGGTACTAGGAAAGCAACAGTCTCTGCCCTTCGAACAAGGAACAACCTATTGCAGGTTGTATATGTCTCAACATGACGAATTGTAATTTATATGCTCATAGTAATAAATCATACTTAAAAGCATCTTTTATGTATGGAGTCCTACAATTGCTTTAATTCCTCTATATCTCTTAGTTTTGTTAGCCACAGGGCTTATGGAATGTTTCACTCAAACTCTTCATCGTGTTTCACATTTTTAGAGCTATACAACATTGAAAGCAACATTCTATAAAAGCTTTTGTTAAATAATAATCATTAACCTTTAAAATTCCAGAGGAGCCGGGTGGTGGTGGTGGTGGTGGTGGTGGTGCACGCCTTTAATCCCAGCAGAAGCAGGTGGATCTCTATGAGTTCAAGGCCAGCCTGGGTTACAGAGTGAGTTCCAGGAAAGGCGCAAAGCTACGCAGAGAAACCCTGTCTTGAAAAAAAACAAAACAAAACAAAAAAATTCCAGAGGAAATCAGGAGTAGTGACTTGTACCTGTAATATCAATCCTGTGGAGGCTGAAGCAGAGGAACTGCCAGGAATTCAAGGCTTGAGGATGTAGCAAGACCTAGTTCAAAAGGCAGGGATGGGAGGCGAGTTCTGGAGAGACGGTTTAGTGGTGAAGTAAGAGCTTTTTGCTGCAGCAGAGGACCAGGGTTTGGTTTCTAGCACCATCATTGTGGTCTACAACTCAGTTCCAGGTAGATCTGATGCCCTCTTCTGGTCTCTGTGAGCACTAGGCGTGCACATGGTACACATACACACAAGCACACAAACACTCATACATATAAAATCAATCTTAAAAATTAAAATACATTTGAAAGAATCTCTTAGGAATCTTTGCTTGTTAAGTAAAAGGTGAATTGTGTAGTGCAGAAATCAAATCCCTTCATATGCTTTATTTGCTCTAGGCCTAAATGTTAAATTACAAGACTGGGTACTTAATTACCATTGGGAACTATTTTTTTTTAAAGGTGTTAATTCAGCTGGATAATTTTATGCTCTTACATGACATTAATTCCGCATATTTTATATATTTATATATTTATATTATGCACATATTTTAATAAGTTACATAGTAACTCTTCTTTTATGATAATTAAATCATACAAAAATCAAATTAACTCTGTTCCTGGAGTTGTTAAGCAGTAAATTAAACTCTCAAAGAAGTAGGAGATTTAAGGTGCGTTCAAGGTGTGGCCCATCCAGAAAAGATTTCAATCCTACACGGTCCTGTTTGGGCTCATCTACTCCCAAGTCTCTCCTGCAGAAATTTAGACCAATCAGGTCACTCCATCCTGACACAACAGTCTCTGCCATTTGTTGTTTTGGACTATGATGTAATGTCAATAGACTTCAGAAACATCAGCTGCTGGATAAAGAAAATACTTCAAACCCAAGGCTATCCCAAGGGGTCAGCAGGACATATATCTTGAATAGATAGACTCAGCAGACAGCAAATCCTACCTAGGAGTTCAGCCAGAAGATTGAGCCAAACTGACTCTATCACATTCCTCAGTGCGCTGCAAAACTGAGACAATGTTTTGGGAGCCAAGGTTCTTCCAGGCCTTGCCATTGATTTCCTTCTTTTCTTCTTTCTTTTTTTCTTTCCTTTCTTCCTTCCTTCCTCCCTCCCTCCCTTCTTTCTTTCTTTTTTTTTTTTTTTTTTTTTTTAGCTTTCTACTCAATTGTCATGCCTTGGCTGCTCTTCATAACCAGACCTTGGAAGGTGACATCAATCGATTCACAGCTCCACCAGCCTGGGTTCCTGCACATCACCCCGCTCCACCATCTTCAGCACGCATCGAAGCGCAATGCTATTAAATGCAGTTGGGAGCTAACTACATGTCAATTGGCCGAAGGAGCAGATCTCTTCTTGAGGACAAATAGTACTACTACAAGCTTCCTGGGGCCTTTGTTCACGTTAGAGAAAGACACCCCTTTTCAGGAGGAGGAGGAGGAGGCTGTCTTGTCAGCTCCAGCTAGAGATGGAGATCCATCCACTCCAGGTGTCAGCATGCAATCAGTAAAGCGAACAACAATGCAGGTCCCTGGGAAAACGGTCAAATAGCCTCAAAGTGATGGCAGGGGACATGAAGAGAAATGAGGGTAGCTCTGATGAGGGGAAAGACAGAGAATATTGGTTGCTTTTGCCTTATAATATTTTAGATTTGAATTTGAACCCAAAGCATGCTACACGCAATTATACCAGTGAACTAAATCCCAACCCTGCCTTATAATTTTCTAAATGCAAGAGATTGATTAAAGTCTGGTATCTGCTTTCTGATTCCAGTTAAAATCGGCTAACTGCATTATCTGGAGTTTCCGGTCCATTTCAGAAAGCCCCTCTCTGTTGACTGTCGTTTTCTTCTCAAGGATCCTCTACCAGAAGCTTCAGACAAGACAAGGTTTTTACATTTACACAAAGATGTGTCCAAGGCGTTAGTATTCCTAATGTAATTTGCATTTAAATAGAGACTATTTAAACATTAAACAATCCGTTTTGTCTCCCTACTGCACTATGCCCAACTTTAACAATGCCTCACACACACTCAGTCTCAATGGGCTCAATAAATTCCTAATCCTAGATGTTCCAGCATTCAGCAGCAGAATATTATATCTAGAAGGTCTCTTGCCTTCAAGATTGTGTGCATCAAGAAAAGAGTGATCGACAGACTCTGCCAGCTCCGATTGGACCAAGAGAGCCTTCATCCAGTAACTGATGGAAGCAGATGCAGAGATCCACAGCCAAGCACCAGGCCGAGCTCTGGGAGTCCAGTCGAAGAGAGGGAAGAGGGATTCTATGAGCAAGGCAGGGAGGTCAATATCATGATGGGGGAATCTACAGAAACAATTGAACCAAGCTCATAGGAACTCAACAAACTTTAGACCAACAGCTGTGCATGGGATCGAACTTGACCCTCTGCATACGGGAGACAGCTGTGTAGCTGGGTCTGTTTGAGGGGCCCCTGGCAGTGTGATCAGGATCTATCCCTGGTGCATGAGCTGGCTTTCTGGATCCCATTACCTATGGTCGGACACCTTGCTCACCCTTGAGGCAGGGTGGAGGGTCTGGGTCCTGCCTCAACTGAATGTACCAGGTTTTGCTGTCCCTCAATGGGAGCACTTACCCTTTTGGAGGAGGGGATGAGGAGTGGGTGGGAGGGTGAGGTTAGGTGGGGGTGGGGGGAGCAGGAGGAGGAGGGATGAGAGGGGGATCTGTGGTTGGTATGTAAATGAATAAAATTTTTTTAATTAAAAAAAAGAAAGAGGAAATACACCAAAACAAACAAACAAACGAACAAACAAAAAGAGTGATCAAAAATTAATTTTCTACTAGATAGATTAAAAGTCTCAACTCTTTTAGAAAATAGCACAAATTCAATTAAATAGTATACTATATATAATTACCAATCATATATAACATTATGTTATTAATGTATAGGTATGGTAATACTGGTTACTTCAAACCTCCATTGAACACAATGAGATATTTGTTGAATATTTGTTATGAAGCTTCTATAAGTCAAATATTTTATGTAATGATACAGACTGCCTCTTATACCATATACCAGTACTTATTAAACCCAATACAAATACTATTGTCAACATAGTTTTAAACATTATACTTTTGTAGTTTTTCTTGGTACAGCTTGTAATAATTGAATGTATACCTTCTTCCTACAAACATCTCAAAGTACCTGTGGTAATAGTTGCCCAGCTCCCGCCCTCAGGATGGAATGCTGGGAGTCTTGTTTACACTTTACCAGAATCATAAGAATCCGGACTGGGGAAACACTATCCACTTATTTTAGTACATAGCTGTACTCATCACAGGGTATCCTCTACACATTTATTCATTCAAAATTTTAATTTGATGCCGTGTGCTAAGTACTTATGTTCATCTTTACTGAACACGCGAACATTACAATCTGCAGAAGAGTCTTATGAAATTCAAGGTCACGATTTTTATGGTATTTAATCTTCTACGTAACTGACAGACCTACCCGTGAACTGCTTGTATACTAAGTAAATGAATGAAATTCAAAAATTTGACTGATACACTATTATATGTGTAGATGGTATTCACATGTCTATAACATAAGGCATTCTTGACGTTTTCCTGGCGTAAATGCTAGCGTTTTTAAATGCCTAATTAGAAGTTTCCGCCATGTATTATTGTTGAGCCCGCACAAGATGTTCAAGACCGTGAAAAGCTGAATGTAATGGCCTTCTTGTTAGGAGCTGAAAATTTTTTTCCAGTTCATTGTTCTTTTAAGTAATCCGTTTGTACCCATACTCTTAACTGAATTCATAATTATTTCCCTTGCTAAAGCAGAATTCCAGACTTGAGTGCATAAATTATATTCTCTCTCTCTCTCTCTCTCTCTCTCTCTCTCTCTCTCTCTCTCTCTCTCTCACACACACACACACACACACACACACACACACACACACACACACACACGAAGGACTGCTAAGCGAAAATAATATAAACAAATTAAAGGCCCTTTCAATGACCTTTGATTTCCATAATAGTAGTCTTTGAAGTTACCTACTAGGCACAGTGGATTTCACTGTGTCTAGAAAGCTGCCAATTAGAATCCAGCCTGCTAACCCTGAGTTTTGTGTGGCTTTCTTCTCCACCGCCTCCTCGCCACTCCCTTGGAATAGTTCTTATGCCCCAGCAGGCCCCAGCCTGGAAGGGGCAGGACCACTCCCAGCTCTCGCCACCCGAATCCGGGGGCAGCCGCAGCCACCTGGGCAGAGCCTGCACGGGGTGGGGCGGCGACTGCGTGACTGGCTGCCCTCCCCACCCCGACGCTGTGGTTATGCAAACTGATCTCATCGCTGCTGCTCACGACACGCGCTTCCCATCGCCTGCACGCCTGCACGCGGCTAAAGGAGACGCCTGCCCTTAGGTCTCCGAGCAAGGAGCCAGAGCTGCAGATAAGCCCGACCCGGTAGCCACGACATCCCTCGATTCCTTCCCTCTGTCATCCTTCAAGTATCTCCACCTCGCCCCAAACATCACAAAGACTGAAAACTCCCGGCCCGGTCATTGTGCACTGGTGTCTTAGGCCCCTCCCCCCTCCCCCCCTGCGCGTGCACAGCTGCCACCCTGTCCCAAATCCGTTGGAGCTCCTCCGGGTCTCAGGATCGATCCCTCGGCCCCGTGCTCTCCCTGCTTGCCCCGCCCGCCCTGGTCTTGTTGCAGACCAGTGTGTGCCTTGCAACTTCCGAGCCGGAAACTTCCCGGCCGGCGTCAAGAGCAGGGCACCCCCTCGAGCTAGAGACGGCGTCCGGAATAGGATTCCTCCGCGGATTACGCGGCGCCGTCGGCACGCAAGGCCAGCCCGGGCGGCCAGGAAGCCCCGGGAGCGCACGCGAGCGGCGGCGGGAGGCCAGGGCTTGCGTGACCCGCAGGCTCCCAGCCGCACGCACTTCGTGCTGGGGACACAGGTGCTGCAGGGCGGAGCCCGCCGTCCACATTACAACCCCGGGGCCGCAGGCACGCTATGCTTGTGGGTGGGGGAGCCAGTTCACCGTGTCCCGGTGTTATCGGAACACCGGTAACCTGGGCAGTAAAACCTGCTCAGACCGATGCGTTATGCCAATCGGAAGCTGGAGGTGCTGGGTCAATAAGCAGTGAGCCGCGGAAACTTTCTAAGGAATGGGTTGGGTGCAGAAGCACAGCTCACAAGTGCGAGTCCCGTGACGTGCTGACAAAGGAAGCCAGCAAGGGCAGAGGCGTTGGGACGCAAGTTTTGCTCGCTCTGCGCAAAACCTCATTTCAGAAAACAGTCGTGATCCTTTGCTCTCATCCCTCCCAGGAGAGTTTTTTTTTTTTTCTTTCAATGTTTTATTTTTAAAATCAAAGCTGCCTGATCGCACTGGTGCACTAACTGTAGAGACCTCTT
The DNA here is from genome assembly GCF_007827085.1 of Peromyscus californicus insignis. Classification (NCBI taxonomy): domain Eukaryota; kingdom Metazoa; phylum Chordata; class Mammalia; order Rodentia; family Cricetidae; genus Peromyscus; species Peromyscus californicus. Next base: position 43,927,145 of record NW_026294617.1, read on the forward strand.
TATTGTGATGACTCAAAAGCCCAGAGGAAATTAAAAAGGGGATCCAACAGGTTTTAAGGCTACTGAATCTAAGCTCTTATTCAAGATTATGTGACAAAAAAGGTGTTTTTCATGGAGCTGTCTACTTATGGAGATTCAAAGATAAATCAAGTTCGGAAGAAAAAGATTGACACACAGTTTAATACAAAACCACCCCTATTAAACTAAAAACTTGGAAAACCCTATGCCTTTCCTATAATTCAGACTTCGATGAATTGTCTATTCTTCTATTGTGCCATTAGAGACTTACGGTGCCTAGTTACACACACACTAGTTACACACACACAGGGGCACACACACACACATACACACACACACATACACACACACACACACACGCACACGCACACGCACACACCACTAACACTATACAAGTAGAATTAGTAAAGAAGCAGGGATTCTCCTGGGCTGGCATTCATACCATAAACTGTCAGGAAGGGTTTTAAGGGCTGAATGATCTTTCACTTTATCACACCTGGGAAGAGAGAGCAAATGCCACTTTAGTTTTCCAGAGTTCTCTCAAGTAACTTTAAGTAAATGTAGGAAATGTTTGTTTTTGTCTGCCCAGGACCCTTTCCTTCTCCTGAGTAGGACTGCCCCCTTCCCCGGATTCTGCTTCTCCTTCTTCTCTGGATGTATAATTAGAGAAGTGTCCTTGTGTCTGACCTTTCCTGGTCCCCAACTCTTGGTCAAGAGGTTAATATCTGGCTGGAGCTGAATCAGTTGTAGTACCCAACTCTTAGCCTTAGTGATGAGGTTAAAAGATCAGCATGTGCCAAGGAAAGTCATTTGCTAGCATTCTGAGGAGTTTGGGCATGCAAGCAGTCTCCTCTCTCCTCTTGGTGGCAAAACCCTGTCAGCCACCACATCCCTGCTAACTGCCAGCCACACAAGAGAAGGGAACCAGCATTTAGTAAGTGGTAGATGTCAAAGCCTGAGTAGCTCTACGGCTCCCTAGTGTTTCTCAAAAGCAATCTTGGCTCATCCTTCCCTGAAGTTGATTAGCTTTCCTGTTGATCCTGTTAGGCACTCTTGTATTCTGACAGGATATAGATTTATGGCCATAACTATAAATACTTAAGATCTGTGGTACTGTTTTTAAACTTACTTCTTCACAGAACCTTCGTTTGGACAGTTTCAGCACTAACCAGCTACTTCACGTACTCTCTCTTCTTCTCTCTACATACTTTGCGACACTGGGGATTGAACCAAGAGCATCACATATGCTAGGCAAGTAAACTACCACTGAGCTCCACTCCAATCCTTTTTTTTTCCTTTTTTCGTTGGGGGAGGGTGCAATAAGGTCCCACTAAGTTATCTAGATTGACTTTGAACTTGTGACCCTCCCAACTCAGCCTCCTGTGTAGCTGTGATTACAGGAATAGAGGTAGGCCACCTTACCTATCCCACATCAACATTTCTATGGATATACAATCTTGTTGTATGAACAAGTTTATTTCATATTTTAGTATTTCAGTTTTCTCTCATTCTCACTCTGTTTCAACAGGGTTTTGTGTAGTCCAGGCTGGTTTCTAGTTTGCTATGACTTGAACTTCTGATCTTTCTGTACCAGGGTGCATGACTCAAATTACAGGATTATGCTACCATGTCCAGTTTTCTGTGTTGTTGGGGAATCACTCAGTCCCAGAGCTTCTGATTGTTGGACAGGAACTCTACACTGAGCTACATCCCCAGTCTGTAGTATTTCCAGCTCTTAAACTTTATAAATAAGACTCTGAGGGACACTGAATACACAGGCTAAGTACTTTCCCAAGTCTCCCAATAACCTCTTGGAGCTTCTTTAATCAGAATTGGATCGCGGGATCCTTGCAGATCTCATAGAATGGACTTGTGGAAATGACCTGGTCTGCACCCACTCCTGGACTTGGGAGGCCTCACAGGTGCTTGTGGGTAAAATAGGAGTGAGAGTAAAGACGTCTGGATTCCTGAACACAAGGAAGACGCTGAATCAAATGTCTACTTCAATAGTTTTGAACATTTCAAACCCTTCAACATTTAAACCCCTTAAAAAGTAATAATTCTTTAACATTAATGCATTAATTCTTTAACAGCAAAGTTTAGGAATTCTAGTTGCTCTATACCCTGATCAGTCAGGCTACTATAATTATTCAATATTATCATATGCATGATAGACTGATAATAATGCTTGATATTTTGTGTTAATAGTTCCTAGCATATGCTTATGGTGATACAATTATTTTCTTTTGTGAGACAGGACCAGGAAGGCTTTGAACTGTCCAGCTAAGAATTATACTGAACTTCTGACCCTCCTGCCTCTACTTCCCAAATGATGGCATTCCAGGTAAGAGGTCCCACATTGCTGTATGTGATGCCGGGAGAGGAAGCCCTGCGCCTCAGGCATGCTAGGCAAGCACTCTTACCAACTGAGCTACAACCCCAGCCCACAGCTTAGTTAATGCCATTAAGTCTTTAGCAGAGACACACAATATCAGGGAAACGACTAATGTTCACTTCCTATAAATTCAGCAGCTACCTAAAATCAAATGTACAGTTGCAAGCTGCATCATAATAAGGAAAATAGAATCACTTCTGCCAGGCACTCATCCAAATAAACGTGAATCAAGACATCCATGGAAATCTCAGAAATGAAAGGTTTTCATTTGTTTGTTTTTGAGATAACATCTTACTATGTAGTCCAGGGTGGCTTGCAACTCAAGATCCTCCTCCCTCCTGATCCCAAGTGCCAGAACTGCAGTGGTGTGCTACCACATTATACATTATACATTACTCACTATACATTGTTTTTTTCAATGTATAAGGAAGTTACTAATTTTTGGTTCAGGGTTTTAAAAAGGATTTTCAGTTTTTAATTATGCGTACATATATGTGTCTCTCTGTTCATGTCTGTGCACATGTGAGCGAAGGTGCCCTTGGAGTCTGGAAGACGGCGTGAGATTTTTTTTGGTTATGAAGCTATAGGTGATGGTGACCTGGCCTAAGTGGGTGCTGGGAACTGAAATGTGGGTCCTTTGCAAGAGCAGTAAGTGCTCTCAACTTCTCTCCAGTCCCTGATCTTCAGGTTTTTGAAGCATCTAATATTTATGAGGTGTTTATTGTAAGCCTGACTGAGATCCTGAGAATTTAATAAACGGAATTTGAGTTTAGTGGGAAGATCAATTTTTAAGGAGTTGTCAGTACCGTATTTCTGAGTGTCAAATTCACTATGGGTATTAAGTTGTTGTCATTAGAGCTTTATACCTTTGTGTTTTTAGACTATATGGATATAACAAATACTGTATTATATTTGACACAATACATATTTTAATGAAGCTCTTCCTGGTAGTGAGCAGGCCACAGGCGATACATTTACAGTCATAAATTTTGCTATAGTGTCTTTTTTTAAAATGATTTATTTTTATTTTATGTGCATTGGTGACTTTCCTGTATGTAAGTCTGTGTAAAGGTGTCAGATCCCCTAGAGCTGGAGTTACAGACAATTGTAAGTTGTCACACGGGTGCTGGGAATTGAACCTGGGGTCCTCTGGAAGAGCAGACAGTGCTCTTAACTGCTGAGTCATCTCTTCAGCCCCTGTAGTGAGTGTTTTAATCTTCATATTTGAAAATAGATATTTATCATTTAAGGATATAACTTGTCTCACGGGAAATTTGTTCAACAATTATAGTCGAAGGCTCAAACAAATTCATATTTGTTACACAATATGATTCTGCACAAATGATGAAGTACTTGACGTTTTAGAGAGATGCCATTTAAACCCTGTGACCTTTATTTTACCACACACTCATTTATGTTGTATATATAGGATTGATAAAAGATACAGAGCCCAAACCTACAAATAGTATTTGTGGTCTAACTCATTTCTAGACCACAGCTATTTGGGGTTCAATATGCAAATCAGCTTTATAAGGCCATCTGCAGCTTTAAATGTAATAGCATGCTAGAAGTCCGGGATGGAAGAAAATCCCATCTTAGTGAGAAGAAAATGTGCTGGGCGTATAAAACAAAGCACAGTGGTCTTTGTAGCTAACCTCTTTTGAAAGCTAGAAGCTGTATGGCAAACGTCATGAAGAAACCAAGTCTGAGCCATGTGTCTCTAATCCACAGTAAGCTAATGTTCCAGGAAGACCCGATGTCTGGCAGAGACAACTAACTCAACATGTGAGGCCCAGGTGCTTCCACTTACACTCACCCCAGATCCAGCCACTTCTGTGTTCACATGATGGGCCATGCCCTTGGCCACTTCTATCAAAGTAAACAGTAAGTAGGACCTGACAGAGTTATGTTTGGAAGGGTTCTCAATTAAACGAGGCATTGTGTATGAAGTGCCTGGTAAACAGAATGAACCCAATAAATGTTAGCTTTTTAAAAATTCTGCACTTGCATTGGAGGAAGCCCAGAAATAGCAATGAAAGCAGCAGTTGTTTCCACCCTGGGAGGCCTGATCGCAACCATTTTATTCCAGCTTATAAGAGGACAGAGTTGCATTGTGTTGTGGTTTGCAGGATGAAAATACGGTTGGACTTAACTGTAATTTTATCATGCTACCTTTGTACCATTCTGCATTGACTTTAAAATCAGCCATCTTGGGTGGACTTCCTGTTGTTTTTAGCAGACTTATAAACAAAGTACCTATTTTCCTATACTGCTTTTCATAGGTGCATGGGAAAGGAGAGGACGTAGCACAAAGCAAGTGACCAAAATGAATGACTGTCTTGTGGGATGAGTATTTTAGGGAAATTCCTACAGTAACAAACACACAGGAGTTCTTATAAACTATAAGAGGTTTTCAGGCCACGTAGAAAGCTGAATTTTGTTCATATACAGACACTCTATAAACCAGGAGGGCATCTTTTTTTCTTTCAGGGGTCACTGACCCACAGGAAAAATATCAAGAAAGAGTCACAAAGCAGTTAAAAGGAATTTAATTTTAAAAAGTAGTGTATTATCTTTAAAAGTCACAGTAAAAAGTGAGACAGCTGACTTACAGTGAGACTACACACACACACACACACACACACACACACACACACACACACACACACGGCTACCTATATAGCTCAATAGTAAAGTACTTGCCTAGCACATATAGTGCTCTGGGTTCATTCTGAAGCACAAGGCACATGCGCACATACACACACACATGAGCAAAATCAACAAAATCAACAAAAGGATAGCACAAAATTGTATTCAATATGGACATATGACATATATCCCTATGGACATATTTAGATTGCATTTTAGTTATAGGATGGGCAGTAATGGAATGGAGGAAAAAGGATGGGAAAGAGAGAGAAAGAGGGAGTAATAGAAATCAACAGATAATAAGAAAAAATAGCAAGCTGGACGGTCATGGTACATGCCTTTAATCCCAGTGCTCAGGAGGCAGATGCAGGGGATCTCTGTGAGTTCAAGGCCAGCCTGGTTGACAGAGTGAGTTCCAGGACAGCCAGGGCAACACAGAGAAACCCTGTCTCAATGCCCCTACCCCACCTCACCCCACAAAAAAAGAAAAAGAAAAAATACCAACACAGGACAGTCCTTGGAACTGTTTTTTTTTAATTACTCTTTAAAGTACTCACCAGTCATATTTTGATCTGTGCTAACTCCTTTAGAAACTACACTTTTTTTTATTTTAAAGGTTTTTTTTTTAATTTTTGAGATTGTATTTTAATTACAAACATATCTGTCCCCAGTTTCCTCCTAATTCATAGCCTCTTTTTTTCTTTTTGATTTATTTGTCTCTCATACAATACATCCCAACTACAATTTCCCCTCCCTCCACTCCTCCAAGTTCTCCCCTCCCAATCTCCCCTCTCCCCAGATGCATTGCTCCTCCATTTCCCTCAGGCCTCCCACGGATATCCACCAAACACAGCATAACAAGATGCAGTAAGACTAGGCACATTTTTCATCAATTGTTATCGAATTCATACATGTATTTGTATATACATATATATTCCCAAATACAACCTGTTGAGTCCACATACTGTTACTTGTATGTATGTTTTCAGGGCTGACCATTTTGCACAGGACAACCAATTGAAAATACACTTCTTATTCCTGTTCTTTCCAAAGAGGCATTCTCAGTATCTTACTGGGTCTACCATTATCTAATTAAATTTTCTATAATGATGAAAACTTTCTGTATGGGTGTCACATGTGACAATTCAGTACTTGAAGTGTGGCTAGTTAATCAGCAATGGGATTTCTAAATTTATTTCATATCATCTAAGGCTACTTACTATAATGGACACTGAAGATTTGAGGGGCATTCATAGTGGCAAGGAAAATAAACGCAAAGTGATATGTAGATGAGTAAGCATAGATGAACGTGAATTATAACCTTTCCACAGGATTTCACCCCATTTTCAGAGGGTTGCCATTTTTTAGATACTAAGTGCTCAGTAAAGAATATCATTGCCAAATCTGTAGTGATGTGCCCTATAACAATATTTTGGTCAATGACAGACCAGTACAGTGGTTATAACATTCAACAGTTCTTCAATATTACAAGGAACAGAAAATTCCTACCCCCCAGTGATATGAAAGTCATGGGAATATTTTGAGCAACACGTAACTCGTGTATGTGCTGATGCTGGTGGAAGTCTTCTGTTTCTAGCCCCATAGTATATATTCAGTAAAATACAGTACATAATACTAGCTACTTGATAGTAACTGTTGCTGGTTTCTGTGTTAGGTATCCTTTTCATGACTTAGGGAAGTGTTCACTACTTTCATGCTGTCATTTTGATACTAGATAGCTACCAACCAGCAGCTTGAATAGTTTTGGTATTATTTCACACTTCCTGGTCTTCTTTCCCTTTTCAGTGCCATTTTATTGATATTCATGCAAACTATTAATCCTCTAATAGTAATGTCTTTTCTACTAGAAAACCGTGTTTTCTATAGTTCCTGGAGGATCAGTACTTTGGACCTCAGATAATCCTGAAAAAGGAGACATGTGGACTACGAAGAAGGTACTTATCATACTAATGGCCTGGGTTAGTCACCAAGCATCATCTCATCCTGCTTGCTTGTCGTGTAGTAGGTCATTAATATTTGCTTTACGAATGAATGTAGGACTAAAGGCCAGTCAGCAGTGTGTGAAAACCAGAGGCCTTCCATAATGAGTGTGGAGCAGCGCGTCTTAATATCCTCATGAACTAAGCCCTTCATCTTGACTTTTGAACCAGAATGAAATTCTATGCATGCTTTTCCCAGCAATGGCTGAGAACGTGCTTCCCTGCATGTCATGCCATCTATGAGCATCTTTTCCCTCCATTTGAGAGCCATGATTGCCCCTGCTCTACGCCAGATGGCCCCCCACTTCCCGCACCGCCCGCCCCCTCATCAGCCTCGGCTGCCCGCTGTCCCCGCGAGTTCCAGAGCCCCACTTCAACCCTGTCCGTCACAGAACTGTGCGCAAATCCGCTCTTTCCTCCGACCCCCGCCACCTGCGTCCAGCTTCCGCCTGGAGCCCCTAGTGATGCAATGCTCTGCTTCCGCGTCGGCGACGGCGTGGGCAGTGACGTCACCGCGCCCTGACGTCAGGCCAACGTGCAGCGCGGTCGCCCGGGAGACCGGGGAAGCCATTTCACGTCCTGCGGAGTCCCGGGCTAGGTGAGGGTCACGGTCTTCCTGAGTTCCTCAGTTCCGGCGCGGAGGCTAGCGGCGCGGGACGGCGGGGATGGCGGGGGCGACGGGGAGGACGGGGGTGGGGAGGACGGGGGTGGGGAGGCGGGGAGGCGGGAAGACAGGGCAGCCTCTGGGCCAGGCCTGGGCAAGCGCGGTCAGGCGGTTAGTTTCCAGTCTCGGGACGTGACCTCGCGCTCGCTCTCCTGCCCCTGACCTGCCCTCGTGTGATTCACGTCCCCGGAATGGTACTTGAGGAAGGGCCTGGAAACAGAACTCGAGTTAATGACCGGGCGTGACATTGGTGTAAGGATCGGAAATGAACCACCAGGGACGTTTCTGCATTTAAAAACACACGTCTTCCTCGTGACCTGTGTCGCAGAGAAGATTCACAAACACCCACGTAGGTGCAACCACGTACCACTGTACTTTGCCCAGGGCAGTTTACACACGTATAATGGGAAAGACCAAAGGGAACTCGTTTGGTAAAACAGGCAAAATAATGGACAGGCGAATTAAAAATTCCAAGTTTTCTCTTGCCAAAAAGCAAACACCCCCTCCCTCCCCCAAAAACCTGAATTATCTGTGAATTCTTCCTGTGTTCTTTTTTTGGGTATTCAAATCTTTATAAAGACCCAGTGGGCTTTTCCTTAAATTATAGGCATAACAAAAAATAAACATTGAAGAAAGTAGTGTCTCTGTCGTCATCTTGGGAATTTAGGTGTCTGCCTTCCTACTTGTAACCATCTGCACTCACTGCTTAGCAGAAAAGCAGCTAGCTCCCACAGACTGTGACCCCGGTTTACATGGATTTTACAATAATGGATAGCACACAGTGTTAAAGACCTTGTTACCTGAGGACGAATTTGTAATGCTCTTGGGAGGAAGGCAATGCATGTATCTCGGCAGTACGAAAAGAATGGGATCCCTAATCTTGTTACCATCTTTTCGGCGATGAGCATCAAAGTCAAGTTCAACACTTCATTCCGATTCTCACCCACCCCTGTGTTTTGGAGGGCCCTCTAATTTACTAGGGTGCTAATTTCAATTTTTCTTTTGTAGTCTGAAGGCTGCCACTTCTGGTGGTATAGTAATAGGTTGGAGTAGAGTCACAGTGAAGGCACTAAATAAAATACGTTCCACGGGTACCTTGAATTTATACTGTTATTTAGACCCATGCTCACTAATACTGTAGTGCATGGTACTTTACAAGGAGACTTAGTTGGTAATTTTAGGGGAAAATATTCCTAGTGGAACTGAAGATACTATCATTTCCATTAACTAATGGTGGCTTAACTGAGGATAATCAGCCTCCTGGTTTCTTGCCATGTGACTGTGACAGTATGCCAAACATCAGATTATGTACTTGGTCACTTGGACCCAGTTCTACATAATTAACTTAACTCTCAGGGTTGACCTCAGTTCACATTGCCAAATATACACATTGTCTTGTGTTATATGTGGGAAGACAACTCATGAGTTGTCTGTTTTAAACAGCAGCTTACTGAAATGAGGGATATGTGGGCTAACACAGAGTTGAGGAATCTCTCTCCCACCAATGGTTGAGCAGTTTGCAATAATAACACCAGTATGATTTTTGTCTTCAGTCTCTTGCCCTGACCTAACACAAACAACCTTAGGAAGCCTTTGCTAGCTTCCCACCCCCACCTAAAAGATAGGTCAATATTCCTTTCTTGACTCTTACATTACCTCTGTGTATCAGTCATGGGCTTTAGTGTAGCCGGACACATTTCTCTGTCCTGCGGTCCCGCAGCTGCTTTTAAAATAATCATTCAGAGGCTTAATGTTAATTACAAACTGTTTGGTTTATGGCTCAGGCTTCTTGCTAGCTAGCTCTGACACCTTAAATTAACCCATTTCTATTAATCTGTATATCACCACATGTCTCGTGGCTTTACCTGTATTCCATTACATCTTGTTCCCCTGGCGGCACTCAGGGTCTCCCCTGACTCCACCTTCTTGTCCCTTATCTTTGCTTGGATTTCCCTATCTGGCTATAACCTGTCTTGCCATAGGCCAGAGCAACTTCTTTATTAACCAGTAGTAGCAACACATATTCACAGCATACAGAAAGACCATCCCACAGCACTTTAGACCTTCTTTTCTGCTGGGGGATCTGAGTCTCTATCACTTGAATCCACTGCACCACTCCACACCACCATCCTGGCCTTGGCATCTTCCACTTTGTGTGTGTGTGTGTGTGTGTGTGTGTGTGTGTGTGTGTGTGTGTGTGTTTGGTTAGTATGCAGGTGTGTGGTTGGTATACAGGTGTGTATGCATGTTCATGGGCACACCTGTATATGCATGTTTATGTATGTGTGCAGGCCAGAGGTTGATGCTGATGTCTTCATCACTCTCCACCTTACAGGGTCTCTCACCTGAATGCTGAACTAGTTAGTTCAGCAAGTCTAACTACCCGGTTTGCTTCTAGGAACCCTGGTCTCTGCCTCCCAAGTCTGGGACTTCAGGTGGTCTTCCATACCAGCCCTGTATTTGTGGGTGCTGGAGTCACACTTGTGTGGCTAGGACTTTGTTCAATAAGCCATCTCCCTGTCCTCTTTACCCTTTCCATGGATAGATTTATCTTTCACTGATAAAATTGGATGGGGTAGTCTTTGTCCAATTCGGGAAAAATTTGAAGGAAGAAAATATCTCTGTTGCCTGTGGTTTCATGAAAGTAATAAAAAGAGTTTTATACTGAATTGTTGTTGTTAGAAAATGAAAATCTGTTAAAAGTAAAATCTAGGTAAATTTGCATAGCTATCCATCCTGGCTGCAATTGGCTTGTGGTCTTTGATGGTGGCTCTTCTGTTCAGTGTCTATATATTCCAACTTAGTAACTCTAAGTGTTTTTTGTGCTTTATAGCTTCAAAAAGCCTTGTTGGCACATTTCTTTCTATAGCTTTTCAGAAAAATGTTATTTTAGAATACTGAAATAAGTCTATTTAAAGTCTTAGTTACTCTGTTGTAAAACAAATAATTATTAAACCACTATTATTTTATTATTAGTGTATAACTTTCTGAAAAATAGAAAAGCTATATGTCAATTTTTATAGCTCCCCATGTGGCTTAAGGACTAACCACAGAAACTTAAATTGTAGCTTCTAACATGGACTTGATGAAACAAACATCTGTCAAAGTACTTATTGCCAGTTTGTCCCCAGATACTAAGAATTTTTAAATCATTTGTATTTTCCTGTCAATGTATGAATTCTGACTATTGCCATCAATGTTTTTAGACTGTTTTTCTGTAGTGCTTCCTCAGTACATTGGGAGAATTATGAATCGTCACATTCCCGTGCATGCATTACCTGAAGAAATCCAAAAGGTATGATCTTGCGTTATAAGAGTTTAACATTAGGAGTGTTTTAGTGGTTAGGTCATTCTAAAGTATAGGAGAGTGAATTTAGAAAAGTCTGACAGAACCGATGATTAATGTTCACGTTTGTAACTTTTTGTGATTTTTTTTTTTACATAATGCATTTTCACATACATCAGTTCTCACCATTCACTATGTGCCAGCTGCTGTTTGATTTTGCTTTAGACAGAATCTAATTGTAGACTTGGTTGGAACTCACTATATAGACCACACAGGTCTGGAACTCGCGGTGATCTGCCTTCCTTTGCCTCCTGAGTGCCGGGGTTAAAGGTGAGCACCGCCACACTGGTGTTTAGATACGATTTTAATCAGTTACCAGTCAGTTTTGTCCTTTGTTCTGTGCAGATGGAATTGTGGGGAGGCAAGGGGAAGCTGTCCAGGGTTTATCTCTTAGCAGTTTTGAGTGTTGGTAGTAGGCAGGCAGGAACAAAAGTGGGTAGCTCTCTGCAGTATTCAACTCTCAGGCAGGCCTTGAGTAGCAGGAGCCTTAGCTTTGGAAGTTGTTAGAGTTCCTGTGCGAGCTTAGAGTACGAAGACCCTTAGCTTTACAAGTATTTTGCTCTTGTGTAGACCTAGGAAGCTGGGATTCCTAAGCTCTTGATGGTGACCACTGTTAAAGCTCCTAGGCCTGGGACTCCCTGAAGACCCCTGGCCATAAAGGCCTTACACTTTCTGTAAGTCTTCTAGTGACCAGGGCCTGCAATTCTCTGGTCCCTCACAGGCTCCAGCGTCCTGTGCTGTGTGTCCTCCCATGCTTCCTCTTGTTCTTGCCCTGGCTTGGCTTGTTCAGTGGCCTCTTGTTGCTATGGCCGTTGTTTGAGTTGCCACTGTCTGTCTGGGGCAGTTACTAATGCTCCTTTGCTACCTTTGTGGTCACGTGCACAGTTCAGTGGCTCCACCTCCTTTGCAGCTGCCACTCTGCTGCTTTTACAGCCTGGACTGTTGACCCTCCAGCTCTGCTTTACTCCAGCTGTTGAGCAGCTGGCTGCTCTGCTGCTTCTGTGACGCAGTGTCCTGGCTGCTCAGCCATGGCTGCTGCCGCTGATCCGTTCCACTGTCTCTGTTCTTGTTAGCAGCTCAGCCTGGGCCAGCGAATGTGGACGAGAGGACACCACTGGGAAGAAGCCGTTTCTTGAGCCCAGTGTGGCAAACTGAGGGAGGAAACACAGCTCCCCGAGTGAGCACACAGCCCGTTTATGTAGCCAGAGAAAAGGTGTTTGCTGGAACCACAGCCAACCTCCCACGCAAACGGTTTTGTCTTGGCACCAAACAAGACAATGTCCCCTTTGTGCTGGTCTGTAACAGACACTTTGCTAGGCCACCATGGAAAATGCTGCCTGTCTCTGGCCTAGGTCATCTAGAGTTTACTTAGGCCACAGTAGCAGAAACTCTGGTACAAATGGTTTGAAACAGTTCTGGCTATGGCTGCATCCTCAGGAGCCAGAGCAGGCATCTGTGGTCATTGTGCCATTTGTTCAGGACCCCTCAGAAGTGTGCAAAATGGCAGATGCTGGCCTAGAATAGTCTAGCTGGCTATCTGACTGACAGTCTTTTTTAACTCAAGGCAGCCAGGGCAGCAAGGGAAAGCCTGACAGCTGCATCTAGAGAACCAAATGACCACATCCTCCATATCTTTGCTTATTTATAAGAAAACGTAAGTTTTTAAGTAAGAACTTAATACTAGTACTGATAGTGATTCTAATAGTACTTTAATAACAGTGCCTGTATAACATCCCAAGGAAAGGTAAATTCGCCCATTTGTCTCAATTTCATATTTAAAAAAATCTGTGTGTGCACGCTCCAGCATGAGCCACAGCATGCAAAGGTCAGAGGATGACTTATGGGAGTTGGTTCTCTTCTATCGTGTGGGTCTTGGCAATCTAACTCAGGTTGTCAAGCTTGGCAATGAGTATCTTTATTTGCTGAGCTGTCTTAAAGCTTTAATTTCATATTCATAATTCGTTTAGTCTAGTTAACAAGCAATTCTTGTTTTTTATGCTACCCTCCCTATTACTTTACATCTGTTCTCAGGCAAAGGCATTTTTTCTATATTTAGTTTTACAATCCATATATTGTTAATATAATAATTAAAAATCACCTCTTCAAAAATTATTGACATGAATTGTGAGTTACAACCTTATACCTTAGCTGTTCCTATTGATACAGCTTCTCTAGCAAGTCTAGCATCAACTCCCTGCTCCCCTTATCCTGCTCGGAATTGAATGTCTCAGGCATGTCTGAAATAGAGCTGTACCTCAGCCTTACAGCCAGCTCTTCATTAACTTGTAATTTATCACTCTCCATTGAAAACCATGCTCAGATTCAGATGGGCTTTTGCCACTGTTCCGGCTGCTGTGGATGGCCTGTTACCATTAATCACAGCATCGATTTGACTTGGTGCTGTTCTTGCTGCCCACCATCCAGATTTATGGAAATTTTAAAGGAAGTGTAGTTACCAGAAGAGATCCTTTAAATCACTGCATGCAGTTTTCTTTACCTTTGAAGTTAACTGTTAAATGCTAAGCACATAGGAAGCTTGACTATGCTGATACCTCAAAAATAGTTCTTCCATGGGTTTGAACAAATTCAAGGTCTTCCTCTCACTTGAACTGTGTTCCTTTTGTGAAATAGCTTAAGTGTGGGAGAGGGAAGAAAAGAAATCATAAAACAAAAACAAACAAAAAAAAACTAAAAGCAAAAACCCATATTTCAGATCCTAATCACTTGTCGGAAAGAAAAGGAAGAAACATTAAACATCTACCAGACAGTGGTATGATTTCAGTTTCATATAAGACAGTGCCCAGGAGGCCAGAGGTGGTTCGGCTGGTATAGGTATCTGCTGCCAGATTTGATGATCTCATTTGGACCCCTGGGACCCATGATGGAAAGAGAACTGACTCCTGCAAGTTGTCCGTGTGAGAGTGGAGAGTTGAAGACCGGAATCCCTGGGTACTGGAGGTCGTCAAAGGTGGAGTTTTGTGTCAAAGACGTGGACCTAGGGTTGGTTCCTGAGAGCTGAGTTCTTCTCTAGACTTAGAGCTGGGGGGTGCTTTTGTCATGTTGACATGGTGAGAGGTAAGGATGGCAGGACTATGCTGGCAATGCAGAGAAGTAGGGACAGCCAGAGAGGCTCAGCTGTCGACACCAGGGACAAGTCTACTAGCTGGAGCCTTGTCCTGCCCAATGTGTAGAAGGTAAAGTATAGCTTTGTGCTTTTTTTCAGACCTAAGTTAGATACACTTACATAAAAAAATACTTTTATATCCATTAGTGTCATGTGCTCTTCTGGTGGTTTGACTATAAAGCAACCAAAATGTGTATGGACACCCCCAAACTTAGAAGGTCTTCAAAAATAAGTCTTTCTTTTCTGAAACTTTTCACCTATGTGTTATCTGCATTGTCCATATTTATTTAATTACCTAATCATCAGGCAGTATTCTGTGTTGCCCACTTGCATATGTTATTCTATAGAGAATCATGTTAAATATATGAATATTCAGATTGGACATCCCTGATATGAAATGCAAAATGCTTCAAAAGCTGGAAATTTTCAAGTGCTTATATTATCTACAAATGTAAATTTTGCATTATGAATTTCTGTTTCATGCATGCACTTACTAAGATGTTGTGTAGGATCACATTTAGGCTAGGCATTTAACACAGGTGTAAAACATGAATGGATATTGTATTTAGACTTGGGTCTTAGTTCAGAAATCTCATTTTACATATACATACAATCCAAAGTCTGAGAAAATCTAAAATCTGAACCACTTGTGTTCATAAGCACTTCCCTTAAGGATAATTATCATGCATAATTTGTATTGATAATAGTAATAATTCAAATTAGAATTGATTCATTTTTATGATAGAGAAAAGGGACTTTTTTCATAATGGCTTAGAAAATGTGCTCCACGTTTTTGTCCTTGAGGAAAAAAGACTTGAGGTGGATGAATCAGTGTACAGTGACAGAGATGTCTTTCAAAGCCTTTTTTTCTTCTTTCATTCTTTCTTGTCTCTTAACTTTTTTTCTGTTACTTTATAGTCTGGTTCTTCTTTCTAAAGAAGCCCTGCTGTGTTTTCTTTATTTTCTTTTCCTGTGTATAGGCAAGGAGGGCTAGTGCCGAAATCAGAGAGGAGAGGCGAGAGAGCCTTTCTTCTTTCTCTCCGTCCTTTCGCTGTGTGATATGATAATGGGTGTTGAGTGCATTAGGATGTGAAAATGTGCATTAGACTGTCTTCACTGTACCATTAATGGCAAATGAGCAGTACCAGAGAAAGGACACTTGGAGGAAATAAAAAGGAGGTGAGAGAGATGGCCATCAAAGGAAAGAGTGGAGAAGAATGATGATGCTAATAAGCTCAAGTTGGAGTCTCTTGCCTGCTTACAGGCAAAGATTAAGTCTCCTTTTGTTGGTCTCATCTCCTCAGGGAATCTTAGGGAAGAAGGAAGATAATCTTTGACTTTCATTTCCTGGTTCTTTTTATCACAGTTTCTAGCTGAGCACAGAGCACTTCTCAGACTTCCATCTCCTTAAGTGACAGAAAATGTACAAGAGGCCCATGGGGCATCTGTGTCCCATTTGTCTTTTGCTGGACTCTACAATTCCTTTTGAGTGCATTTGACACCATCTCTGAATCTGTTCTTTCTCTGGGCTGAGCAGATGCCTACCTGTCCCTGACCTCAGATAACCAGCAGTGTTGCTAGAAGCTTCAGCCAGTATTCTGCAAGTCGAGTGCAGCGTTCTTTTACTCTTACAGTTCACATCGAAAACAGAACTGAAGGATCAGCAAAGCAATGATTGTGTATCTCCTCCTCTTGTGAGTGTCAACTCATTTTATGGACTTATCATGTCCTCTTGTTAGAAAAAATAAACAAATTTCTTTTGCTTTTTTTGCTAGGGGTTGTGGGTAAGTCACAGCAGCAAAGTAGTGGAAAGTCAGTCCACACAGAGAAAGCTAATCCCTTGTTTTTAAAATGATGACGAAATGAAGACATTGCAAGGTTTTAGCTCCAGGAGATCTCTATTACCACTGGACACAAAGTAAAGAAACCAGCCTTGTTTAATTTGCACAGCAGAAGTGGCAGTGCAGGGGCTGGAGAGCATGCTGTTCTTTCCGGATAACAGCCCTTTCCCCAGCACTAACAGCTCACTTTGTTCTGTTTCAGCAAAGTCATTTTAGTACTTCGGGACTTTGAAATTTATTCAGAATAACAGTTTTATATTTCCAAGTACAGGTTGTCATTGCCAGAGAAAATAAACTTAATTTTTCAGGTCATTTTGGGCCAATGTGGCTAGGTTCAGATTTTGTATTGAGTTAGAGCAGAGAATAAAAGAAAGTGGTCTTAGGAATGTTAGATCTAGGATCTTGGAAAGTGGTGGTGGTGGTGGTGTGTGTGTGGTTTAAAACTTGTAGTTTTGACACCTTATGATGAAAGCTGTGTAATTTATGGAAACACTATTTAATGTAAAAAGTAATTCATTAGTAAATTTTTTTTTTTTTTTTTTTTGGTTTTTCGAGACAGGGTTTCTTTGTGTAGCTTTGAGCCTTTCCTGGAACTCACTTGGTAGCCCAGGCTGGCCTCGAACTCACAGAGATCTGCCTGCCTCTGCCTCTCGAGTGCTGGGATTAAAGGCGTGCGCCACCACTGCCCGGCGTAAAAATATTTTTAAAACATTCTATCCCTAGTGCTGGGATTAAAAGTGTGCACCACCACTACCCAACAAATTTCTTGAGTTTTATTACTGGATAATAATCTATGTTGTGAATGTACCAGTTCATTTAATCATTCATCTTTTGAACTGTATATGTATTATTCCCAGATTTTGGCTAACACATACAAGGCATTTACATGAACATATGTTTTTATTTTGTAATATAAATACCCAAGGACCTACGGTAGGTTTAGTTGTTAAGAGATGATAAATTGTTTCTTAGAGTGGATATACAATTTTATATTCTTACCTGCAGTATCCACTTAGCTGAGTGATCTACTTTTCCAAATCTTTACCAGCGTTTGGGAATGTCAGTAGGTGTAGTGATCACACTGGAGATTTAATTTGTATTTTTTTTTTTAAAATCAATAATAGAGAATATCATATGCTCATTTGTTATTTGGTTAGTTGTAACTGTCAGTTTAATAGAATGTAGAATTACATGGGAGGTGGACTTCTGATCATGCTCGAAGGGCATTATCTTGATTACAGTTGAGGTGGGAAGACCTGCCCACTGTGGGTGACACCATTCTGTTGCTGGGATCCTGAGCTGTGTAGAGAAGGAGAGCTGACCAGCAGGATGTGTTCAACACTCTCTACTTCCCGATGGTGACCAGCAGCTTCAGGCTTCTGTCTCCTTAACATGCCTGCCTTAATGCATTGTACTGTTGAACTGTGAGCCAGAGTAAACTCCTCCTCCTGTAAATTGCTTTTCTCAGAGTATTTTATCATGGCAACAGAAAAAGAAATTACCAGTATCTGTGTGTCCTTTTAGGTCAAATGTTTCTTCGTGTTCTTTGTTCTTCTTCTAATTGTTTGTAAATTGTTGAGTTTTCAGAATTCTTTTTTTTTTCTTTTGGTTTTTTTGAGACAAGGTTTCCTTGAGCCCTGGCTGTCCTGGAACTAGTTCTGTAGACCAGGCTGACCTCGATTAAAGGCATGAGCCACCACTGCCTGGCCAGTTCAGAATTATTTATATAATTTGGCTACTGACCATATATATGATCTGAAAATATTTTCTCCTGATATGTAGCTTGTGTTTTTAATAATTTTCACAGGTTTGGATTTTTTTTTGAAGCAAAGATGTTTAATTTTGTTGAAGCTCAGGTTGTCAAGATTTTTATTTACAGATTATGGTGGTTTGAATAGGTATGCCCCCATAGACTCATGTGTTTGAATGCTTGGCCCATAGGGAGTGGCACTATTAGGAGGTGTGGCCTTGTTGGAGTAAGTGTGTCACTGTGGAGATGGGCTTTGAGGTCTCATATATGTTCAAGCCATGCCCAGTGACACAGTGTCTCCCTGCAGCCTGTAGAAATCTCAGCTCCTTCCCCAGCACCATGTCTGCCTGCATGCTGCCATGCCATGCTGCCATGATAATGAACTAAACTGTAAGCCAGCCCCAGTTAAATGTTTTCCTTTATAAGAGTTGCTGTGGTCATGGTGTCTCTTCATACCAATAGAAATCCAAACTCAGACACAGATCATGCTTTTTGTATCAAGTTGTGCTGGTGAGCTTTTATTGTCAACTTGACACAATCTAGAGTTACCCAAGAACATGGAACCTTAATTGAGGAATTACCCAGGTAGGACTGACGTGTAAGAGATTGACTTTATTGATGATTGATATCAGAGGGCCCAACGTGATCTGGGCTGTATAAGAGAACAAGATGAGCATGAGCCAAGGGAATAAGCCCGTGAGCAGCATTCTCCCACAGTTTCTACTTGAGTTCCTGCCCTGACTTTCCTTCATGATGTGTTGTGACTGGGAAGTGTAAACCTATAATAAACCCTTTCCTCTCCAGATTGCCTTTGGTCAAGGAGTTTTATCACAGCAACAGAAGACTAAACTAGAACAAAATATTGGACCTCTTGTACTAGGTTATATACTGAAGATTTTCACCTGGTGGGTTTCCCACTCAAAATATATTTTTATAGTTTACATTTAAGACCATGATCCATTTTGAATATACTTTTGTATATCAGGAGGTTTAGGGATGTGTGTGTGTGTGTGTGTGTTCTTTTAACCCAAGACTAGCCAGTTTACCTGTACCTTATCTTGCCGTCATTTAATTGCTCTTATACCCAAACTTCATATGTTGATATGGGTCTGTTTCTAGGTTCTCTATTCTATTCCATAACCTCTGTGATCACCCTTCTGCCCAAACGACAGCTGTATATTTTCTGTATCCTTTACTGTGCCTTTCTTTACCTTTATTATAAGTAGATCTCTGTTATGTTTGTAGCTTGGTATCTTAATAGATGATATTTAAAAATAATATATATAATACATAATATACATTTGTTGATTAGTTAGTAGCACAGCATTTCTTAAAATCAGGTACAGTTATCTTTTCCATTTTAGCCATCTTTTAAAGGATTATTTTAGTTATTCTAGTTTTTTTCCATATAAATTTGAGAATAATCCTGTCTACATTTGTAAAGCATCTTATTGGGATATTGCTAGGAATTGAATTATACCTACATATCAATTCAAAGAACTGATTTTTTTTAAACTTTTTTATTGAAAAGAAAGGTTTTTTTTTCATACGATACAATCTGATTACAGTTTCTTCTCTCTCATTTCAGTTCCTCCTCACCCTTCCACACCTTTTCCTTCTCTCTCTCTCTTAAGTAAACAGACAAATAAAAAAGACAAATAAGAATTTTAAAAAATGAACATACTAACGAAAAAGGAAAGAGCATTTGAAATGCATACACATGCAGACAGATAGACACACACACACACACACACACACACACACACACACAAACACACAATAAAACTACAAAATTCGGGGGGCTGGAGCAATAGCTCAGTGGTTAAGAACACTGGCCGCTCTTCCAGAGGACCCGGGTTCAATGCCCAGCACCCACATGACAGCTCACACCTGTCTGTAATTCCTGTTCCAGGGGATCTGATTACCGCATACAGACATACTTGCAGGCAAAACACTGATTTATATAAAGTAAAAATAAATATAAAAAAATACAAAATTAGAAACCATAGTAAACAAACAAAGGATCAGTAAGGTAAAAATGCCCATACAAAGCAATGTGAGACAAAATACTCTCAAAAAAATACCTTTGAGTTCATTTTGCGTTGATCATCTACTGCTGGGCATAGGACCTGCCCTTAAGTGTGGTTTGTGCCTTAGCTGGGCAGCACAAGGCTGTTATATGCTTTTTGTAGTTAAGTATGGTCAGGAATGCTGACAAAAGTTATAAGCCTAATTTAATTTTTAAAAGTTATCATTTTTATATTAATTATAATTTTAAGAGTACAAACACTGCATTTAAGAAGTTTGTTTTTAATTTTTTTTTTAACTCATGGAGATCCACCTGCCTCTGCCTCCTGAGTGCTGGGATTAACGGCATGTGCCACCACCATCCCGCTTTAACGTATTCTTTAAGTGGATCTGCGTTTGTTTAATATACTCTACTTGTTAATGCTGCCTCCGGCAGAAGAGGCAGGAACTTCCTGTTAATGATGGCCCTTTTGTCAGGAGTGACAGCATGCTATTATGTTACTTTGGAAATGAGATGATAGAACATTGAGTTAGAAGAAGTGAGCACAAATTACAACTCACAACAAATAGAGAACTTTTACTTGCTTCATTTGGATCCATAATTACAGTATTTCATAACATCTCAAGCTTCAGAAAATGTCCCAAGCAATTAGTCCATCAGACACTAAGAATTTGAAAATGGTTATATCCTTTCTGTTACAGTTTTGCTTGTAGAAAATGATTTATAATTGAACAGCCCTGAAAATCTATGTGGGTCGTATATTTATTTAAGAGATAATTCAGGGATCCCATATTATGCTTGGCTAAATCTGGAAACCATTCTTTTGGGCCTATTATTATTATTTTATTGTTTTGTTTCCAGATCACAATTTGATGAACATTTAGAAAAACCTCTAAAATGCATTGCTTTACTTATTTTAGCTTTTCATCCCTTGATTGTTACGATGAATATATCTATTTTAATACCTTTCACAATGTGAAGCTTATATGGTTTGTTTCATACATCCAGCTGCAAGTCTACTATAACCATCAAGAATTTTCTTTAGAATAAGGATAAGGCATTTTTCAGGAGGAGGAAAAAGACTGTGACTAAAGGATAAAGTTTAGGGGTAAAATGCCTTAGAGTAAGCAATAGAATCTTCTAATTAATGAAATGAATCAAAACTCAGGATGAGCAAAGGGACTTCTAGGAAGTACCCATCTGTTCTCAATGAAGGACTGACAGTATTTTGAATGGGATTGGAGAGTCACTCTTGTTATCTTGAAACCTGCTAGAGAGGATAATATGCAAATGCTGTTCCATGAATGAAATGCTATTGACTGACAAGCCTCATTTTAATTCCAGACAAGACTTTAAGAGTATATTATTAAAGTGTGGCTCATCAGGGTTAGTTTGGTTTTTTTTTTTTGGTTTTTTTTTTTTTGGTTTTTTTTTTTTTTTGAGACAGGGTCATGGTGTATAGCCCTGGCTAAACTGGAAGCTCATTATGTAGACCAGGCTGGCTTGAACTATTGGAAACCCACCACTTGTGCCTCCTGAGTGCTAGGATTAAAGGCCTGCACTACCATACCTGGGTACATGAATGAAGGCTCTAACCCTTGGACCAATTTTACATTCACTAAGATAGCATATGAGCCTTGCTATTTCATTTAATTTTTTTCTTTATTGTATTTATTTTATGTGTATTTATGTGTGCCACAACACGTGTACAGAGATGTCAGAGAGCAACTCATAGGAGCTGGTTCTTACCTTCCATCATGTGGATCCCAGGGATTG